>NW_026781537.1:0-265000 GCF_030144855.1 Hypanus sabinus | reverse complement strand
ACACACACACACACACACACACACACACACACACACACACACACACACACACACACACACACACACACACACACACACAAGCGCGCATTCAATCTCTCTGCTTCTCTTTGTTTTCTCCGTCGCGAGCAGCATCACAGCCACTCCACGTTGTCTACGCCGCGGTGGAAACAGTTGGTAACATCAACACCTAAAACCTTCAGGACTCGAATCTGCGATCTTCCGGTGATGTTGCAGCGCAGACAGAAGTTAAATTTCTTACTATTGGTATCGCACATTCCATTCCTGTTAAAGATCCAATAAGGAAGGTCTGATCAGAGCGCTGACATAAGGTTTCTGAGGGAATGTCGGAAAGTCTGGTTAAAACCTTCCTGTATAATGACGGTAATGTAGCACAAGGAAACGGGGTACGGTGGCACTGTTTATTTTGGTACGAGGTGACGGTGGGAGAACGCATATCGGTTGGGATCACGGCCCTTTTCAATATATCGATGTTGTTGTGATTCGATATAAAATTCAAACATGGGCGAAATATCCCACGCCTGTATACTGGTCTGTGACTGGCCGTGGAGGTTCTTCAGCAAACGTGAACGTCAGAAATAATTATCTATCTCGGAATACGCTCCGCCCCTGACTGAACGCGCAGTCCGTGTGGAGTTACTCTGAAATAAATCCCTGTCATTCCCCGATTACTCACTTAACACCTTATTAAAACCTAACAGTCTGTCATTCTAATCAAACCGGCCACAATTATATTTTTTAACATATCGGCAACATAATGACCAGTGATGCTTTACCCCAGGATTCCCACGGTGATGTGCAACGTTTGAGATGTATGTCACTGAAAAATGATCAGTGAAAATGTTTCCTGGTTTATCAGTGGAGTCCAGGAGAAAATAACACCTCGCCTTTGGACGTCAAGGAACAGACGGATGGTATATTGACAGTGGTAGTTTGTCCTGCTCAGCAGTCACGAGTTTGCATGCAAAATTTGAGATTTTATGGTTTTTCGGTCCGGATTTTGTGGCGCTTTTCCACTGCCTCATGTCCAGTGGCATGCAAATATTCGGGCAGCCTGCTCAAAGATCGTGTTACTGTGAATAGTTCAGTGAGTAGAAGAGGAACTAAACCCCAAAAGTAATAAAGTTAAAGATGAAACAGTCTTTTCAACATTTTAAGCACGATCAGTCCATACATTTTTTTTTGTACAATTTTAGGGTAAAGAAAAGGAAAAGAGCACCATGCAAGTGTTCGGGCACTCCAAAGATTTGAGCTCTCAGATAACTTTTACCAAGGTCTCAGACCTTAATTAGCTCGTTAAAGCTATGACTTCTTCATAATCGTCGTTAGGAAAGGCCAGGTGATGTAGATTTCAAAGATTTATAAATACTCTGCCTCCTCAAATCTTGTCCCAACAATCAGCAGCCATGCGCTTCTCTAATCAACTGCTTAGCACTCTGGAAATTAAAATAAATAATACCAACAAAGCAGGAGAAGGCTATAAGAAGATAGCAAAGCGTTTTCAGGTAGCTGTTTTCTCAGTTCATAATGTAATTAAGAAATTATTTTGTAATTTAGTGTAATTTTGTATTTTTTTCCTGACACTGCCGCTGTAAATGAGACTACTTGCACTACAGAGTATTGTAAACCTGACTCGGAATGTTTAAAGGAGATGTGCCTTGCAATCTCCTTTCATACTCACATTTTTGAGTGCCTGGAATGAAGGCCAGGAGTGATGGCGGAGGTAGATGCCATGTACGATATTAGATACCACGCGAATATGAGGAGAATAGAGGGAAGTGGACCTTGTGAGGGCAGATGGGACTGATTTAGTAAAGCATGAAATTATCGGGTCAATTGCTTCAGAACAACGCAGTGAGCAGAAGGACCTGTTCACGTGTTCTTCTTGGTGTGTGTCCGCAATATCACAGCCGGAGTGCTGTGTGCATCTCTGATCGCCCGCCTCAGGAAGGATGCACGGGCTTTGTTACCGGCCCGGGAGGGCTCGTTTCAGTTGGAGTCTGGGTAGTGACGGTGCACTGAGCTCAAAACTCATGCAACACTGACTCTCCCCTCAGCCACAACAGGCCCTACTGAGACGATTCAATTACAGGGCAATGTAAATGGTTACAAATGACACAAGTTATTCATAAAGGAAAATGTTCGACTTCATTCGCAAAGTCCGTCAGTTGTGCTCTTTTACGAGGCGGCTCCTGAGGTAACGACGAGAGTGTAAGGTGATTGTTTTTGGTTTGTTCGGAATGGAAGTAAAGGGCTGCGACTTTTCTTCAGCATTTTAAACAACCTGGACACGTTTTATTCACAAAATCGTACGAGGCTATGTGTGGAAATAGGAAAACCAAGCTTTTTCAAGCCTAGGGGGTAAATAGTTACATTCGTACGATTGATGAGTAAAGTTCAGTACAGTTTGTGGTCTTGAGTGGAGTCGTGATGGAGAGAGAGAGAAAGAGAGAGAGGGAGGGAGAGAGAGAGAGAGAGAGAGAGAGAGAGAGAGAGAGAGAGAGAGAGAGCGAGAGAGAGAGAGAGAGAGAGAGAGAGAGAGAGAGAGAGATGAGAGATTTGAGGTAAGCTGATGCCGTCGATCATCCCCTTGTCCTCAAGTGGACTGTTCTTCTGTGGTGGAATAATTAACCTAGGCGAGCGTTAGACAGACGAGTAACTCCCCACTGGTCACAGCCTATTCAAACTGCGAGAGCCACTGATCGATTCTCCTGATCGATCCCCCAAACGCACCTTTTCTGTGGGCACAACAAAGCTCGTACAGTGTCCAAAGCCATGTGTCTGTGTCTGTGTGTGTCTGGGTCCAGCCGCTGACCTAGTATTTATTTCAGCATGTTAAACACTAGCTGTCCATCAAATTGCTCCGCGCGGCTCTCTCTGTAAGAACTTATAAACAGGCAGTGTCCTTGTGGAAATGTAAACATCCGTCAGAGAAGCTGTAACTCAATCTTCCGAGCATTCTTCGTCTCTCTCTCTCTCTCTCTCTCTCTCTCTCTCTCTCTCTCTCTCTCTCTCTCTCTCTCTCTCTCTCTCTCTGTCTCAATAACAAAGTATCTGCGTATCTGCGTTGAACACCTCCCTCTCTCCCGTTCTTTTTAAGAGGACAGTTCATAGGGTCAATTCAGGACCTTGTGACAGGCCCTTCCTTTTAGGGATAATTTTGTCGATTGCATTTTTTTGATTCAAATGTAAATTACAGAATTTGAAACAATACATATTTATTTATCAGATAACAGAGCAAAACCGTGTACCATTTCTAACTTAACATCTCGATAAGCAATCAGCTATAAAATTGTCAGTACCTTTATATGTTTTATTTTTAGGTTATATTCTTGCAATATCAGACTCAATTTTAATAACCTTCTATTCTTATTCTTCATGTTAGTTAGAAACACCAACAGATTGTGGTCCGTGTAAACCACAACTGGTTTCTGGGCCGGACAAATATAAACTTCAAAATGTTGTAAAGACAGAATAAATGTTAGCAGCTCCTTTTCAACAGTATTTTTTTTTGCACATTAAATTTCTGAGAGAAGTGAGCAACTGGGTGTTCAATGCCATACACACCTTTCTGTAACAATACCGCCCCAACAGTCTCGTCGTCACTAGCGTCTGTTGCTACAGAAAATGGTTTTGAAAAATCAGGTGCTTTGAGCACAAGATGATAACATAAGATAGTTTTCAGATGTTCAAACGCCTCCTGTCGAGGGTCATTCCATACAAATCATTCACTCTTCCCCAGGAGTTTTGTTAGGGCAGTCAAAGTTCTTACAGAACTTTCGGTAATACCTAACCATTCCCAAAAACCTCCCCAAATCTTTCTTGCCAGTCGGAACGGGAACCTTGGCCTGTACAGGTGCCAGTTGGCCCGGGCCTACGCCAATAGCGAAGATACGTGACAGTGGCGTGGCCAAATTCGCTTTTATCGAGATTTACAGTGAGATTTGCCATGGACAGCTGTTCAAACAGTTTTTCTACCGCTGCAATATGCTCTCCCCATGAGTCGTCACAGACCTCTAAATCATCGATACAGGCCCCTGTGTTATCTAAACCTCTAATCACAGAATTGATCATTCTTTGAAATTTCACTGAAGCATTCTTTATCCCAAAGGGTAAAACATTTTACTCATACAGCTCAGGAGGTGCGACAAACGCTGAGATTTCTCTAGCCCTTTCTGTTAAAGGTACACGCCAGTAACCTTTCAACAGGTCAATCTTTGTAAGGTATTTAACCTTCCCCACTCTGTCAATACAGCCATTCATTCTTGGGATGGGATAGCATCTGTATTAGTTACTGCATTAACTTTTCTCTAATCAGTACAGAATCTCATATCCCCATCAGCCGTAGGGACAATCACGCTTGGTGACGCCCAGTCTGAGGTGTTTGGCCTAATTATGCCGGCTGATAGCATGTATTCAATTTCTTGTTCTTTTCTTGGGTCATTCTGTAAGGGTGCTGCTTAATGGGATCAGCTTTATCTACAATTAGGTCATGCACCGCCGCCATACATGACCTTCGAATGTCAGGGAATAAATCTTTATACTTGTTAAGTAAGCTCTTCAGTTGTTTTTATTGCTTTGACTGCAAATGTTGAATCTTCCCACAAAGATTTTCCAAAACATCAGAGATTTTGAGTTTTGTGGTGACTACAGGGAGTTCTGCTATGTCAGTACCAGACATCACAATCTCCGCCGTTGTCATAACAGAACACACAGGTGCAGGGTCGGGGTCGTGATAACCCTTGATCATCTCTACGTGGACGAGCGGGGCAGCGTTTCTCCATTGATCAGGAGTTCTAATAACATAGTTTAAATAATCAATGTTCTTAATTGTTTACTATGATCCACTTAATCTCGCTTTAAGGGGTTTGTTAAGGAGTGGGAACAGCTTCAAAACTCTTTCCCCAACATGATATCTCGGCTCCCTCATTCTTCTATTATCCCCGTGTATCATGTTCATCTGAGAGTGTTATAAATCCTGCTTCGCAAGGTCGCATCTTGTTAAGTTTGTCTTTAAATTCCAAAACATACCTACGCACGCTCATACTTGCATTCTGATCTGACCATTGCTCCCTGAGTAGGGTCAAAGGTGACACAATGTGCTTGTCTCTCAACGCTTTTACTATCCCCTCGAATGTTCTCGAAGTAAAGTTACTACCCTGGTCAGAATGGATGTCTTCAGGTAGACCTGCCGGTGTGAAAAATTTTATAAGGGCCTTCTCCACAGTCTTGCAAGAGTTCACAACATCCGTTCTTAAATTAGGCAGTAGAATTCCTTCATAATCCGGTTTACTGTCTTTCTCACTCCAGAGTGTCCACCTAAATGCACACTGTGAGCCATGTTTAAAATCTCAGCCCTGTGAAAATTTCGGGACCACAAATTGATGTTCAATGGCCCAATTCTCACCTGCAGTCAGAGTAGGTGATCTCCACTTCCTCAGTGACACCCCATCCTATCGAATCATTCTGAATTTCATTCTCAGAGAGAGCTGTCTCTTTTAAAGCCACATTTCAGCATCTTTATTTTCTTATTCTATAAATTCCTTCCTGGACAAGGACAAACCTTTCTCATCCTCCTGACTACACAAATCCTGATGTAACATGGAAGGTAGAAAATTCTCTGACAAATCAACATTAGCATCAGTGCGTGGGTCAACAGCCACAAGCTTGCTTGTTAGCTGTACTGCCGAATAAACTTCACCCTGGATAGGTGCCAATATATCACTTCTGTTTACCAGACTCAGCAGCATCACTAACCTTACGAAGACCATGTTTACATTCTGAAAATTTCCAAACAACCCAACGATTCTGTTTCCTCTACTTTTACTTCGATTCGTCTCCATATTAACCCAGTCAGGTGGTCCCTAAAAACCAAAACAATCTTTTCTCCTCACATCAGTATCGGAACAGCTCTATGACCTTGCAGCTGCTTACTTCCAGATGCGAAAACAAAATTCAACAGAGTTTCACATACGTTTTTAACGGGACATTATCCGGCAAGGAAGGTCATATGTCGCATATCCAGTCCAACCCTCTCAAATTTTTATTTAAAAATCCAGAAACAGCCCCTTTTGTCAATACTTCCCATAAAATTCACATCAGCAGCTTTTACCCCATCATCAACATTTAGAAGACCGTCTAACACAAATGACTGGCATCCTCAATTTTCACTGGCACCAAGGTTAACCTTTTATTCAATGAACCAAGTCCACCTGGCCCAGGAATCTGCATTCCTTTTCAACCGAGTCAAACACCTCAGACATTAACTGAGTCTTAACACAAGTTCAAAACCCTGGAAACTCACAGGCGCTTCAACATGCTGAACACAGAGAGTTGGGACAACTGTCTCTTATAGGCTTTCAATATCAGTCCCAGTTTCAAATTCCAGGTTTCCCTCATTCTCCCAGATACTCTCTGGGCTACTCCCATAGGTTTGGCTCCCGGACTTTGAACTTTTGACGACATGCCTCCGGAACCAACTCATGGGCTTTAAGCACAGCATTGTTCACTATATCATAATTCATTGACTCTTCAAAGGTCAGGACAGAATACGCCCACTGAGCCTTCCTTTCAACACACTTGCTAACGTGATAGCCCACTTATCCCTTGGCCAATGTTGAGTCTGTGCCACCTTTTCAAAGTGTAGGAAATACCGTTCGACCTCAGCTTCATCAAAGAGCGGTACTAAGTCAAATTCTTGGCTGATATTAAACGGTACCACCAGCTCCTTACCCGTATTCGACGCTTGAACGTGTCGCTGCCCTTTCTCTCTCTCGAACTGTCGCAGTTTTTCTGCTTAAACTCTCTGTTTTTCTGACTCTTCTCTCTGTAATTCTGCCACCACTTTCTCTAATTTAAGTCTCTCTAATATCATTTGCTCCCGTCGCCACTGGATCTCCTCTTCACCGAGAGTAAACGTGTTTAACTCCTCATCACGGAATTGCTTCGTAGAAATATAATGCACGACTATTCTCCATCGGTGTTCCACCTTCATCATACACTTCTTTGCCTCCCTAAGTTTCACTGCTTTAACAGCTAGCCACAACTCATCCTTTTTTAGCTTGCCTTAAACCTGCAGTGTCTGGAATTGCCAGAAAATCCTCAACATCCACTTCTGTTGTTTTTACACGCAACCAAATCAAAAAAGATTTGTCCCAACCAATTCAAACAAGCTCTCGCCCCCCCCCCATTATTTTTTCAAAGGCTGGACGAGCCCCCATTTTTTCACGTACCCCGTGATGGGTTAAAGAACCAGCAGCAAAGGAAAACTCATTGGAGTTTGGTATTGCTATAAACGAATAATGGTTATTATTAACTACGCAATACAGTAATATAAATGCAAATATATTGGAAAAGGTTAGCAATTATATATATATAAATGTATGCTTGCGTATGAAAATAGAAACAAAACGAAGCTCTTTCAAACCTAGAGGTGAATGGATAAAGTCTCTCGAAAATGAAGAGAGTTCAGTTTAGTTTATAGTATTTTGTTGAGTCGCGTTGGAGAGAGAGAGAGAGAGAGAGAGAGAGAGAGAGAGAGAGAGAGAGAGAGAGAGAGAGAGAGAGAGAGAGAGAGAGAGGTGAGAGGTAATGCCGTCAATCTTCCCTTTGACTTCCGTGGACTTTTGAAATCCTGTTGTGGTCACTGACTATAACCATAGCAAGTATGACCGTTCTTCGGTGATGGAGTTATCACTCAGGCGAGGCTGGACACACAAGCAATTCCCGACGGGTCGCACCTGTTCACTCTGTTAGAGCCACTGATCGATTTTCCTGAATCCCCAAACCTGACCTTCCTGTCGGTGCGACGAAGCTCGTTCAGTGCCCCAAACTGAGTGTCTGTCTGTGTAACAGCGGACTTGACTTTTATCTACAGATGTTGGTGGACACCTGCTGTTCGTCAACCTGCTCCGCCCTGCTCTCTCTGCAGAGCTTTTACAAGTAGGCGACGAAGCTCGTTCAGTGCCCCAAACTGAGTGTCTGTCTGTGTAACAGCGGACGTGACTTTTATCACCACATGTTGGACACCTGCTGTTCGTCAACCTGCTCCTCCCTCCTCTCTCTGCAGGAGCTTTTACAAGCAGGCAAGTGTCCTTGAAGGAAGGTAAACAAGCTGGTAAAGAAACCATAACATCAACCTTTCGAGCAATTTCTCTCTTTCTCTCTCTCACTGCGTTGGACGCCTCCCTCTTTCTTTCTTAATAGCAGCACTTCATAGGGTCAGTTCTGTACCCCATCACAGGCTAGGGTTACCCGTGACAGGAGAAGTCAGAGGATGGTAGTGGCGAATTGCTTCTCCTAATGAAACCTGTGATTAGATCCACAGGGATCAGTGCTGGGTCCATTGTTATTTGTCATCTATATCAATGATCTGGATGATAATCTGGTCAAACTGGATCAGCAAATTTGCTGATGCTACAAAGATTGGAACTGTAGTGGACAGTGAGGAATATTTTCAAAGCATGCAAAGGGATTTGGACCAGCTGGAAAAGTGGGCTGGAAAATAGGCATATGTAGTTTAATACAGACAACTGTGAGGTGTTACAATTTCGAAGGAAAAAAAACAAGGTAGAATTTACAAGGTATATGGTAGGGCACTGAGGAGTGCAGCAGAACAGAGGGTTCAGAGGGTTCTGGGAGCACAGATACAAAATTCCCTCAAACGTGGCGTCTCATGTAAGTAGTGTAGCAAAAAGGTCTTTTGGTACATTGGCCTTAAATATCAAAGTATTGAGTATAAGAGTGGGATGATTTATACTGAGGTTGTCTAATGCACTGTTGAGGACGCATTTGGAGTATTTGTGCAGTTCTGGTCACCGAATAACAGTAAATGTATTGTTAAGGTTGAAAAAATGCAGAGAATGTTTACAAGGATGTTGCCGGGACTTGATAAACTAAGTTACAGAGAAAGGTTGAATAGGTTACGAATTTATTCCCTGGAGCTTAGTAGAATGAGGGGGAGATTTGATAGAAGTATATAAAATTATGATGGGTTTAGATAGAGTGAATGCAAGCAGACTTTTTCCACCGAGGCTAGGGGAGAAACAACAACAGAGGAAATGGGTTAAGGGTGAATTGGAAAATGTTTAAAGGGAACATTAGGGGAAGCTTCTTCACACCGAGAGTGGTGGGAGCGTGGAATGAGCTGCCAGATGAAGTGGTAAATGCGGGCTCAACTTTAACATTTAAAAAAATGGACAGGTACATGGATAAGAGGTATATGGAGGGATATGGTCCAGTTGTAGGTCAGTGGGACTAGGAAGACAAATGGTTCGACACAGCCAAATAGGTACAAAGGGCCTGTTTCTGTGCTGTAATGTTCTATGCTTCTGTGGTTCTATGGATAATAACCAGCCCTTATACCCCAAATTTCCAGCGCAATGAATAGGGACAAGGGCAAATGCTTTAAATACTGGTTATGTGGTAGGGGGGAGCTGTTGCGGATACATTGGGATTCGAACATTTCACAGTCTTTCGTTCTTTATTACACTTCTCTGTTTTCGTGGATGTTTGCACAGAAAACTGGAATCCATCAATGTTGGCGAATTATTTTTGAACACTTAAGCCAAAAGTTTCAGATACTGAGTACAAATCAAAATCATTAAGAAAATAATTATAACTTAGTTTAACTATTGCAAACCATTATGCAATTAAACACATTATATTTAATAAAAGTTAATTTGTTATTTCTTCACATTCCTACGTGATACAAGTAGTCTGGAATTATATCTGTGGTCAGCTTCAATCATAAAACAAAAAGAAAAATCAAAAGAAGCAACACTTGTAAAAAAAAAAAAGTCCAGTGAAATTATAGGACAATTAGACTGACCTCGGTGGTCAGGAATACGCTCGAGTGAATCCCTCTGCTCCTGTACTTTACGATTGCGGACACTTCATGACGATTATTTTATACATTTCTCTGACATTAAATTGGACATTTGAACAAGCCGACAGCCTGTATTGTGACTGATTATGTGTGCTGTTTTGTATTTCGAGAACCTGCAGGTTTTCTCGTGTTCGTTTAGTAACTCTGCTCATCACATTGTCCCTTTTTACCCAGCAGTGGGGGTACAGAAAAGGAAGCAGGAAGGCAGCTAAATTGTAATATATTTCCCCATTTATTTCTGACCTTTCATGAGTTTCAAAATCAGGTTCAGTGGGTATTTCACCCTATTCTTCAGTCCCTCTCGGAATTTGCTCTGAGTTAGGGCGTAAATACACGTGTTGGTGCAGCTACTAAGAATCTGCAACATTATCGATGTGGATTCTGTGATGAAACGGGGATCCGTGACAGAATAATAAACAGCACTCTTTGAAATCCTTTGATAGATATAAAATGCCACCTGTGTTACCCACAACAATATGAAACTACCGGTTATGCTGAAGAGCAAAACGATGGATTTGCGCCGGTTCTCCATTTCCCGGTCCTTATCATTCTCTCCACTCCTTTGTCCCCGGAGCCCCCTCCGGGCTCTACTAGCCGCTAGAATCCGCCTGACAGTCATAATATTGAGCAGCAAAATCAGAACGAATGGGACCAAAGGGGTTAAAATGCGGTGAAACAGCTTAAATGCCGCCCATGAGGGGGAGTCCATGTAGCTCGGTGTATGAACACAATACCAGGGAACACCATCAATGAATTCTCTAGGCTCGTAAGCAAAGCCCCAGGGGACACTCTCCAAACTTGCCAGGACACTCACTGTCCCGATAACCACAGCCGCCGTTCTCTCGGTGCAATATTTTGTTTTCAGTTTCTCACAGCAAATAGCCACAAATCGATCGACGGTGAAAGCCACAGTCAGCCAGACAGAGGTAGCAGTGCTCACAAAAAGCAACCACTCATGGAGTCTGCACACTGGAGTGATGTTCAGGAATGATCCAGGAAAATAGTGATAAGCGGTCCACCTCAGCAGCGGATCCGAGATAACGACCAGGAGATCGGCCGCAGCCATCCCAATCATGTAGCGAGAGACACATTTGGAGAGACCGCACTTTCCGCGGGATAGGATCACAATCGCCACAAAGTTCGCTGGAAGTGAGAAAAGGAACTGTTCAGGCGATCCTGTAATATTTCCACTTTATTGTTGAATTTAAAAGTGAAAGAGTCGAGAGACGGTGCACAAGCGGCGTAAGAAAAACGGAGTTTACACCATAAACTAAAGTCATCATGGTCTCAATCCGGTTTCGTTACTAACGTGATTTAAGGTAGAACTGTGTAACTACCTCTTCGAAGTAAATAGGGAATGGACACCGGCTCCTTGCTCTTCTCCTGTCGATAAAATGCATAAATGTATACGCTGCTGGCGGGATTATTACAAGAGACAATCATATACTTCCATGGCTCACCCTTTCAGCGGGAGAACAGCCGAGGACGGAGATCAAACAGAAGATGCTGGAAGTTCTCATTCAAGCAAATCATCTTATGTGGAAAAACATTTAAAGTGTCTCTTCTCAGAACTTTTCTCAGAGAGGCCCCTGACATGAGTGTTGACTGGTTTATTTTTTCCAGATGAGCTGCTCCTGGCTTAATTTTAATTTTGACTTCCCCATGTTTTGTTCCTAATCCTGCATCTGCCACTTCACTGAGTTTACAACAGAAGATTGACTGATTCCAACAAATACCGCTCTGTATGACACAACCTTACAGACGGACATGACACCTCTTACTGAATTCATTTCAGGAAAGCAGAGGAGAGGAATTCTACGGCGGCAGCCAGTTCGGTGCCACAGTCAGATGACTGTCCTATCAGATGTAGATACAATATAATACATTTCACAGTATTGATAATTATGAAGCAACAAGTTGGATGTGATGTTTGCCTCAGCCAAGACCTCATTGTGTTGTCCATCAACTGCTTCACATTCAGTCACCGCCAACACAGTTATTACAAATCCACAAGTTTCATGCTGCAACATTGTACTCCTCACAATTGCTAAATTGTTACTGCCACAACCGCTCAAATACAAATGCAGACAATCAATCAATATGATCTCAATGGGCTCTATAGCCACAATATTTGCAAATACAGTGCAGCTGTTACAAGACAAAAAGCAGAGAGACCCGAACACCACATTATTGAGCACAAACAGCTGGAAGAACACAGCCAAACCCGTTGAATTCCACAGATGTTCGTTGTTACGCAAAATTCCTGCAGCGGTTTGGTTTCGATCCAGTTCCCAGAATACAATGCGTGGTGTTTTCATTCCGTTCCTTAAATGAAGTATACCTGGTCTGGAGAGCTGACAGTGAAAACCTGCGACAGAAACAATCACGGCATTGGATTCAACCTCAATTCCCGTCAACGACAGCTGACACTGTTGCTTACCGATAATTCCGAAGACCGAAATAAATGGATAGTAAACTGCTTCTATTCGGAAGATGACCGGATACACCATTTCAGTGAGAATCTGCTACTGCACAATTACTCGATAGACACTCTGAGCTGATGCATTCACAACGGCCAGACTTATACAAAGGATCCGTCTCCAGAGAGATGTTTTCACCCCTGACTAATTTTATTTGCTCTATTTACTTCGACTAGCTCCATAGATCAACAACATTGCCTCTGACGTAAGTATTGGACTGAGTAAAGACAAATACATCAAAATTCCTGGGCATTACCTCAGCAGTGCTTCATCTGCTGGAAATAATGAAGGAGCTCTAATGACAAAGAGCAGCTACATTTCCAGATTCAATGAGAGAGAGAGAGAGAGAGAGAGAGAGAGAGAGAGAGAGAGAGAGAGAGAGAGAGAGAGAGAGAGAGAGAGAGAGAGAGAGAGAGAGAGAGAGAGAGAGAGAGAGAGAGAGAGAGAGAGAGAAGGAAGTGACAGACAGATAGAGACAGCTAGATTTGCACTGGGACAGGCGGCACCGGCCGCGTCACACAGCCGTCAGACTTTTATTATTACTGGCTCATTTTCGTTTTCCTACCACAGAGATAGATGTCTGTAAAATCCGGTATCCCCTCCTGTTCACCGACAAAGTATAGAGCAGGCGCTAGTCTCTAAAACACCTACGGAAGGTAAAGATCTGAAACGATCTGCGAGCACTCACCTGTCTGCCCAGCTCAGAACGCCTCAGAAACTCGTCCACCGAAGCAGCGGGCCTCCTGATGCTTTGGGCATCGTAATCCTCCTCCACCAGCTGGGCTGATTTCTCCTGCTGGAAGGTGTTGCTCCTTTGTATGAATGCGCTCCTTTTCTCAGCCTGAAAATGATGGGCCGAATGCTCTGTCGCAGGCAGAGTACTCATCACCAGCAAGCATCAAGATGCCCACATTAGGATTAGTAAGTTGGGGAAATGGTACGTTGGCGTCCGAAGCACGGTGACATGTGGGCTGCCCTTGGTGCATCCTCGGACTGAGTTGGTCATTCACACAAACGACATATCTCACTGTATGAATGTCGAGCACAGAGAGACCGTCAGTTCATCCGTTCTACAGTCTCAGATAGCACAGGCATGCAGTCCCACAGTGAGCCTAATTCCCAGAAAAAAACATTTCCAATACAACTGTTACACTGAAGCACAGACAGTGAAACCTTCCATTGTATTCTGTACCCTAGTATTCTACAGGCAGAGACACAGGCCCACACCCACATCCCTACCCAGGGAAATGGGACGAGAGTAGCAACAGCGTTGGCAGAGTCACTGTGAGTTCAGAAAATGAAAAACACACAGTTGGAAAATTCGGAACGATTGAATGTGGTGTGACTGGAGTTGAAGAAAGTTTCTGATAAGGACATGAGATTATGGGTAACGTACTTGTGTGGACTCAAAATTCATCAGCAGTTCAGAGGCAGACAACGAATAAACGGATCATTTTCGATTTGGGAAGCAGTGACCAGTAAAGTGACACAGGGATTGGTCCGAGTATCCATCTGTTCACAACAGGCATAAGTGGTTTTGTTGTTGGACAATATGTATTATATCCATGCCTGCTACTGTTACATAACGGCGGCACGGTCAATAGTGAGAAGGGTGGAAGTAGGGTTTCTGGATGCAGACAAAAGTGCATGAGTGAGGATGGATAGGTTATAAGGTTTTTCACTCAGAGAGAAACAATCTAGAAAAGTCTAGGGGTCCTGAGGAAGAAATTACTACACATTTAGGTAAAGCAGGTAATTAGGAGGGCAAAATGTATTTTGTAGTGGTGATGCAGGAGGTCTGCAAAAGAGCGGTAGAGTTATCTTCCTGGGAATTGTCCTGCCCGCCGTTGGTGCGTGCACACTTTGGATATTATTTCCTTGTCAAGTCATTCTACCTCAGGAAAGTTATCTCTACAGCAGAGAGAGTACAGACACGATTCTGTACACTGAAAAGACTGTTTCCAAGTGCAGCAGGCTTCATGTGTTAGGGAAGAGTGAGTGAGCTGCGCCTGTGTCCTCTGGAATTGATTAAATAATGATTGGATACTTTCAGACCGATTGCATGGAGGATGTTTCCCCTGAATGAGAATTCTATTCCGAAGTAACACAGACACTGAATGTATGGAAAGATAGATAGGACGGAGTGGAAAATGTTAATGGAAAATCACTCCTTGTAATAATGATAGGTGACGTACAGAGAACCTGTATTTATCGACAAAAAATGTATTGCCTCAACTGAAACGTACGTGGGTTCACAAACTATTTACCTGTGTGCACCCTAATAGAATCCCTGTCCCACCGGGAACAGTCCATGAAGAGGAAAACTATTACCCAGAATAAGTATTACCCTACGGTGTCCAGATTTCCCTCGCAGTCCCGAACTCCACGTGTCAGCGGCAGTGTCACCTCCTCATTTGCGATGGTAGGTCTCTGATTGCTGAAGAGTTATCGCCCCTGCGTATTTGAAGTCTCTCGCTCTTGTAGTATTTCTCATCCATTGAGCTGCTGGATCTCCATTCCATTAATTCAATGTCACCTGACCTACCTGGATCACCTCCTCACTAGTCTTTTTCCAAGGCTACAACCAATATGTTTTCATGGCTCCGCCCACCCATGCCTTGCATAGTTGCATTTTTCATCCCTGACTCGTCCTAACGAGTTAAACGAGGCAACCCAGACAGAGTCTAACGAAATTGCTAATTGCTACTTTGGTTGGTCCGGCAATTTGCATAATAAGTAGCCAGTCCTCCGAGAATGGTCTCAAATTTAGCATGTTACTTTGATTAGATTGTCCTAGAGCAACAATCAGTTCAGATTCCACGCCATTTACAGTATACAGTGGCATGCAAAAAGTTTGAGCACCCCGGTTAAAATTTCTGTTAATGTGAATATGAACTGATCTCAAAAAGTCATAGTGTTTAAGCTGAAACATTCCTTTCAACATTTTAAGCAAGATTAATGTATTACTTTTATTCTGCACAATTTTAGAGTGAAGCAAAAAAAAAAAGGAAAGCAGCACCATGCAAACGTTCGGGCACACCCAAAGTTTTGAGCTCTCAGATAACTTTTATCAAGGCCTCAGACATCAATTAGCTTGTTGGTAAAGGCCACGTGATGCCAATTTCAATATTTTGTAAATACCCTGATTCCTCAAACGTTTTCCAAACAATCAGCAGACATGGGCCCTACGAAGCAGCTGCCTAGCGCTCTGAAAATTAAAATAAATGATGCCCACAGAGCAGGAGAAGGCTAGCCGTTTTCAGGCAGACGTTTCATCAGTTCGTAATGTAATTAAGAAATATAAGTTAACAGGAATGGTGGAGGTTAAGTTGAGGTTTGGAAGAACAAGGACATTTTCCGACAGAACTGCTCGTAGGATTGCTGGAAAGGCAAATTAAAGTCCCTGTTTGAGTGGAAAAAGGCCTTCGGGAAGATTTATCAGACTCTGAGGTGTTGGTGCACTGTTCTACTGTGTAGCGACCCTGCACAAATATGGCATTCATGGAAGAGTCATCAGAAGAATACCTTTACTGCATCCTCACCGCCAACCTCAGCGTCAGAAGATTGCAAAGGAACATCTAAACAAGCCTGATGCATTTTAGAAACAAGTCCTGTGGACTGATGAAGTTAAAATATTACTTTTCTGACTGCAATGAGCAAATGTATGTTTGGAGAAAAAAATGGTGCAGAGTTTCATGAAAAGAACGACTCTCCGACTGTTAAGCTCGGGGGTGGATCGAACATGCTTCGGGCTTGTGTTGCAGCCAGTGGCACGAGGAGCCACTGGTAGAGGGAAGAATGAATTCAATTAAATACCAGCAAATTCTGGAAGCAAACATCACACCGTCTGCAAAAAAGCTGAAGATCAAAAGAGGATGACTTCTACAACAGGATAATGATACTAAAAAATATTACCCGTGTCCGTTTGATAAGATACGTTTTGCTGTACTTGCTCAGGTGACAAAATGCCCATGGCCCCGTCATGGTAAATGACATCACTGCAGTACACAACATTCTCTTCATGTTATGTTAAAACTGTAACTCAATAGTGTGATATCTGCTCTTATTTCCAGTGTAAATCTTAAATTATTTTAAATGCACATTTTCCAACTATTTTTCTCGGCGATACAATCTGGACTCTCAGTTATCTTTAGGCTCAGGGCGTCCGTATTTACTCACACAATTTTGTTCGGAAAGGTGGGGACAAACTCTTGGATATTATCGTTTCCTTTTGATATTTCGATAAAACCGCCCTTGTTCTCTGAGTAAGGGACCTGACAAGTACCCCATTGATAGGAACTGTTCCATTCTTCTAGGAACGTCCTCAAGTCCCCCAAGTCAAGGCCATCATGTACATCAGTTACTAATGGCGAAAAAATTCTTGATTTTCTACCGCCATTCTCAGCTGGTTGATCTGATACCACCCACTTTCATCCGGAGAAATGGTTGAAATGCTCTTTTCACACTGAAGGACTTGTTTTGCTTCTAATTTCACCGGGGCAAGCAAAACTGTAATTTAAAAAATGAAGAAGGTTTTTGTATTCTAATCATCACTAGTTATCCTGGTAAATTCAGAACCCAGGGTGACCTCTGTCTCAATGTAGATTTTACGTTTTTGATTCTTCTACCCTTCTGGTTGGCTGCCACATAAATGGCCTCTTTCACAGACTTTCACTGTTGTGCCCACTTTTCTGCCACAATCCCATCGATTTCGTGTTCTGCCAAATTTAACTCTAACAACTCCTGAAACCTTTCATGTCCCTTCCAATCATCAGTTTCAAAGGGGTGTAACCGATTGAAGGCGCTAATGAATTCCATATTATCGTTAAGGCAAAAGGCTAGGCTACAAGCCACGTTGTTCCATGATGTTGCAACAATTTAGCAACCATAGTTTTTCAATGTTCGATTCATCCTTTCATATTTCCTTCGTCTGTGTTTTAAAGTGCTATGAAATTTCTGCTTGATCCCTAAAAGAGCCATGACATCTTCCATTATGTGGGCCGTGAAATGTGTGCTTTATCGGTTTCGATACTGCGGGATAGTCCCCAGAAATTTATACTCGGGGACAAACCCCAGAAATTATTTATTTTTTGCAGTGACTTTCGCTGTGTCTGTCTTAGCTGGGAATTCATTCACCCACTTCGTAGCAGTATGTCATAGTACCAAATTGTATCTGTAGCCTCCTTTGGTGAGCGGAAAGGGAATAACATGATATATCTGCATAGTAGTCCAAGGCCTTTCTACCTGCCTGGTGTGTCGAAGGGCTCATTTCTTTAAATCTCTGCAGGGCTATATTGTGCAGAAATCAAGCATTTGTTTCACAAAATATCCACATCTTCGGACAACCGCCCATTTCCTTGATCATTTCCAGGGTGCGTTTGCATCTCTGGTGTCCCAATATCCTTCGTGGAGGACAACTCCATACTTGACGAACAGTCCACTGTGTTCTTTGCACATTTCACACGCGGAGCCAACTATCATTTTACACCAAAATGTTTTTGCTCTTCTGTTAAATCCACAATCGTAGTCTGTTGTTACTACTGCCTTCCAATCTCACCAAACTACCAAAACATAACACCTTGCCTCGTCAATTCGTCGGCCATTCTATTTCCCTCAGGAGAAAATTTAGAGCGGCCCTTCACCGATACGGCTCCAAATTGTTTTTCGCTTTGCCTCCTCAAATACGTATTGTAACAGAAGAGCAGATTAAAGCGTCCTTCTTCCTGCAAAATAAAACACTCGCTCTGGCTTCCCACAGAGGGAGGCAAATGTTCCGTAAGGCTGTGACAAACGTACAAATGGTCAGAATGTATGCCTGACTCTGACGATAAACGTTCTATCTGGCTAACCAGACATGCTGCAGCTGCCGACCCTGTTGCCTGTGCACTCATGGTTTGGAAACTGTAAAGCAACATTGTACATTTACCGGCCATGTTCATCTTCCACCCAGTTCTTCCCTCACCGTCCTGTACTGATGAGGAACTACCTAAAAAAAATAGAATGGGTTTGTCTCTTCCATTTGTCTCTGTTTTTTCTTAGTCATTGCCTGATCTGACTTCTTCTGCACTCTCTATTTTTTTGTCTGTTTTTGTACAAATGGATCCTGGGGACAATTTGCTTGACACTTCCTTGATACACCAGTTTATTTTGCTAACATTGACGTTGTGTTTTTTGCTTTACACTAATATTACTTCATTGCAACAATAAAATCCATCTAGTAATTGTATATTGGCTTACTGAAGCATTCTGAATCCTTCCATTTAATGGTAATTGTAAAGGAGTGTGTAAGTGAATTGAATCCCACTATGTAGGCGAAATGTTGTATCGCAAAGAGAACCAGTAGCAAATATACATATATATATATATGTATGTGGTGTGTGTGTATGTGTGTGTGTGTGTGTGTGTGTGTGTGTGTGTGTGTGTGTGTGTGTGTGTGTGAGTGTGTGTGCGTGCGCGCGCGCGCTTGTGTGTATATACAGCAACCCCCGGATGAGCCAGTGAGAGAATGCGTAATAAATGAACTACTGGTCTTAACTTTCCGTGCGTCTCCTGTAACAGCACTGCTGAGGTAGTGGTATCAGTTGTCGGCACTTCCAATGAAAATGGTTCATTCCATTAAAGGAGCTGCCTCACTGTAAAAAAAAATTAGGTGATCGCTACAGTAACCTAACAGCCCCAGAAGGGACCATAGCCCTTTCAGTTCTCGGGGAACAGACAGTTTCATAATCGATTCTACTCTTCGCTTTTCAAGTTCTCTTTATCTCATTGCGAAGGACATTCCCAAATAACTAACTGCTCGTTTCATGACTTGTGCTCCTTTAGCCAAACGCAATCAATAACTGCAGCGGTTCTGTCAATACCTCAAAATGTTCCCGCTTGGTTTCAGTCTCCAGTCGTAGAGAATTCACATATAGTGCCAAGCACTCGAGTTTTGAAAACCGTTTTAATCCTTCCCCTAAGCGCTGGTGAAATATAGACGGGGAATTATGGAACCCCTGTTGCAGGACGATCCATGTATACTGCTGTCCCTGAAAGGCAAATGCAAACTTTGGTCTACTGGTTTCTTCGGTGCCCATATGGGTGAGTTATTTGTGGAGGCTATTGGCCTCAGTACTCCTTGTTGTAGAAAACACTGTATTACATTAACTACTTCTTCCTCTGTTCTTTTGGCAAACCCATATTGCTTTTGTGGTTTGCGTTCTTGCCATTGAATGCACAAACTGCCAGCCATTTTTCCGTCGTCATGCTTATGCCTTGCAAATGCTCATGAGTTCTGTGCAATAATTTGCTGCACTTTCTGATCATTGCTGCAACAGGAGGATATTGCCTCAAGATTCAGGGGAGAAGATTTAGGATGGAGATGAGGAGAAACTGTGTTTCGTAGAGAGTGATGAATTTGTGGAATTCTCTGCTCAGGGAAGCAGTTGAGCCTTTTTCAGTAAATATATTTAAGATACAGCTAGATATATGTTTTTACGTTTGTACATACTAAGGGAATTTAGGGTTATGGAGCAAAGGCAGATAAATGGAGCTGAGTTTACGGCCAGATCAGTCATGAGTTTATTGAATGGCGGTGCAGGTTCGATGGGCCGGATGGCCTACTCATGATCCTCTTTCTTATGTTCTTATTGGCCATCTTCTCCGGTTTTATTCACAGTTCACCCATTGCGCATATTCTACCTTGGTATTCTCCTACTGCGATCTATGTGTTCTGTAGGTATTCATGCCGATTGCCTCTTCCAAACCATACAATTAGCTGGGTGAAAACAAACCAAGCTTTGGCCATATAATCAGCCCACAATATATGTTTCGGCTCCCCGAGTTACTTCACCAACATGACGGAGTGCTTCAACGCTATGTCTCCTATTCTAACTTCCAATGTTACACATAGCGTGGCATGCAACATGTTTGAATACCTCTTTCAAAATTTCTGTTACTGCGAATAGTTAAGTGAGTTGAAGTTGAACTGATCTCCAAAAGTCAGAAAGTTAAAGATGGACCATTCTTTTCAACATTTTAATCAAGATTAGTGTATTATTTTTGTTTTGTTTAATTTTAGAGTGAATAAAAGGAAACGAGCAACATGCAAAGTTTGGGCACCCTAAGAGATTTGAACTCTCAGATTAGTGTTGCCAAGGTCTCAGTCCTTAATTAGCTTGTTAAGGCTATGACTTGTTCACAGACATCGTTAGGAAATGCCAGATGATGTAAATTACAAAGCTTTAGTAGTAAAATAACTCCTCAAACATTGTCCCAATATTCGGCAGCCATGGCTCCTCTGGGCAGCTTCCTAGCACTCTGAAAATTAAAATAAATGATGCCCACAAAGCAGGAGAAGGCTACATGACGACATCAAAGCGTTTTCAGGCACCCGTTTCCTCAGTTCGTAATGTAATTAATAAATGGCAGTTAACAGGAACAGTTGAAGTCAAGTTGAGGTCTGGAAGACTAATAAAACTTTCCAAGAGAACTGATCGTAGAGTTGCCAGAAAGGCAAATCAAAACCATCTTTTGATCTCAAAAGAGCTTCAGGAAGATTTAGCAGACTCTAGAATGGAGGTGCACTATTCTACTGTGCAGCGGCGCCTGCACAAATATGACCTTCATGGAAGAGTCACCAGAAGAAACACCTTCCTGCGTCCTCACCAAAAAAAGCGTTAACGTCTGAAGTTTTAAAAGGAACATCTAAACAAGCGTGATGCATTTTGGAAACAAATCCAGTGGATTGATGAAGTTAAAATAGAATTTTTTGGCAGGAATGAGGAAATGTATGTTTGGAGGGGGAAAAAAGGTGCAAAATGTTATGAAAAGGTCACCTCTCTAACTGTTAAACACGGGGGTTGACCGATCATGCTTTGGGCTTGTGTTGCAGCCAGCGTCATGGGGAACATTTACTGGTAGAGGGAAGAATGAATTCAATTAAATACCAGCAAATTCTGAAAGCAAACATCATAACGTCTGGAAAAAAAAGAGGAAGATGTAAAGAGGATGGCTATTACAACAGGATAAAGATCCTAAACACACCTCAACACCTACAATAGACTACCTCACGAGGCGAAGCTGAAAGTTTTGCCATGGCCCTCACAACCCCCCCGACCTAAACATCATCGAAAATCTGTGGATAGATTTCAAAAGAGCAGCGCATGCAAGACTGCCCAAGAATCTGACAGAACTAGAAGCCTTCTTCAAGCAAGAATGGGCGAAAATCCCCCAAACAAGAATTGAAAGTCTCTTAGCTAGTTACAGAAATATTTACAAGCTGTGATACTTGCCAAATTGGGTGTTACTAAGTACTGACCATGCAGGGTGCCCAAACCTTTACTTCGGACCCTTTTCTTTTTTTCTTCGTTATTTTGAAACTGTAAAAGATGGAAATAAAAGTAAAACTAATGTTGCTTAAAATAATTAAGAAATATGTCATCTTTAACTTCATACCTTTTGGAAATCAGGTCAGGTCTTTTGGAAACAGGCTTAGCTGTTCTCAGAAAAGGAAATTTTGACTATGGGTGTCCAAACATTTGTATGCCACTTTATATGTCCCACTTCTTAATATCTTGTGAATAGACGGAGAACTACTTTTACATGGTATCTTTCAATTTACTCTCTTTTACCTTAGTGGTTTTGACGATGTTTTCGAGACCTTGAGCGTCCATAACAAGGGCGGATAAAAACCCTTCCACTAAATAGATGCTTTCCGGTTTCAGCCCAGTTTTTGCTACACACCCATGTTGGTGAGGACTGACACTGTTATTGAAGCTCAGCGTACAATTCTCTGGATTATGGTGTGTGCACCATGCTATTTAGTAATCTCGGTCCTACTGGCCCCTTCAAGGGCAAACCGCGCTTCTCTGATCTGTCATGTCTCAGGTTTGGGCATTCTCTCTTACTGTATATCCTTGACCACAACGTTAGCACTTAACTACAGCAACTTCAATTCTCCCTGTTGTTATCCCTGTTCCGTTTCCTCTGCACTTACTTGCCCTTTGATAGTGTGGCAGAAGATCTCCTACTCTCAGATCTCCAGACAGATTCATATGTAATAGGCATCACGTTCCCATTAGAGAGCTTTACTGGTCTTTGTATATCGTTTTCCCACACTCTACTCATGTTCCTCAGCGTCCATGCCTCAGCATGTGTGGGTTCCACTACCGTCTTTTATTCATTGCAACTGGCCTCAACGATCTATTTGAGGCTTCTGTTCTTAAATGCTCCAGCTCAAATGTTGCTCCATATTCTGCTTGGATCACATTACAGAAACTGGAAGCAAATGCAGTGTGATGTTCAACTCTCCACTTGTAACATTTAACCAGTGCGTCTACCGGGTCCTTTTTGTCAAGACCCATGACAATCATTATTGCGGTCTTGAAACCGTCGCATGTTCCTCCACCCAGTTGTTGTATATTTCGTAAAACTCAGTGTATAATTGGAGGCAAACACATTTCAGTTAATTTTCTTACGTCGGATTCATCTAGGCCATGTATTGCTCTCTGATGACGTTGATTGAAAAAGCTCTCAAGGATCGTCTCCGAGCACCTATATATTTAGCAATATCCTGAAGCTGCTGTACCCAAAAAGGTGCGGTGTATGTATTTTAGGATTTGATTTGCTCCCCTTTCTGTCCCCTATCTCAGAGTGCATCGATAGTAGCAGCCCTAGCAATTGTCCCTTCACAACCAGGGTGACGAGAAACTCCTCATATTGCGGCCAGTTCCCAACATGTATTTCTGCAGGTATCCACTCAGATTAAACAAATCCAAGTCCTTTGGACTTGCCGAATTTCACGAATGCTTCGTGCTAAGTTAGAAACCGCTAACTACCCAGCCCTAGGTCGCTCTGTACTTCACCAACGTGGTCCGACACGAGTTCTCCACTAAACAAAGAGATTTATCCTCGAGCCAACTCCGGTATACAAATTTTGAATAACACCATGTACTAATTATCAGTGAGGTATAGGGAATCTGTATTTACCGACAAATAATTTTGATTGTCTCAACGGAGATTCACAGACTATCTACCAGTGTGCACGTTACTAGCATCTCTGACCCTGCATGAACAGTCAATGATGAGAAAAGGTATTACGCGAGGAAGGGTCTACCCTGGCCACGTGTTCATCGTGGTCCCTCCATGTGTTCACGGAGTCCTCCTTCTTAACGATGTGTTGTTTCTGGTTGCTGGAGTGTATTGAATCTCCTGACCCTTATAGTGTTCCTGATCACTTGATCTGTTGGATCTCCATCCCGTTAGTTCAAGGGCACCTGATCTTCTTATGGCCATTGTACAGGGCTACAACGAGCACTGTCCCACCCCAAGCTTCTGTATTTTTGTCTTTCAACTCTGTCCGGTACAAACCAGTTCCAATAAGGCAGCTCAGTCAGGGTCTAACGAGATTACGGATTGCTTCTTTGATAGATCTGGCTTTTACTTTATACATAGTTACTCCAACGAGAATGGTCTCAGATTCAGCAAGTCATTACCGGAAGTTCCTTGTGTCCCAGAGCAAAAATCGGTTCGTTTTCCACAAAATAGGATGAAACAAAGACAACTGTTTAACTGCTTTCTCTGTCATTGATCAGACTGCAGTTTCTTCTGGCCAACACTTCAACCAAATTTATTTTTCTCTACATTTTACTGGCATCTTGCGAACTTTTCCCCAGATGATTACCGGAGCAAATTATGTCTTTGGAGATTGTGCTATGTCCTTCGCTGGATAACTTAACGCCGCACAGGTATCCCTCATAACCTTAATTTTATATTGATTTTTTATTTCATTATCAAATGATTGGGAAAACAAAATATCATTATGGGCTATATCCTTCTCAACCTGTATTCTGGCATTTCGGATTTCAGATTGTATGTGACGTTTATGTACTTTGTTAATATATTTATACCTTCGATTCTGAGCGTAACATTTATTAAGAAAGTACATACATTTTTTCACGACGTTGGGGATTAACGTTGTCTGCACAGCAGTATTACCTTTTTAAATCGACTCGATTGTTCCCCAACTGAATCAACGTCAGGCAGTTCCTGCAGTTTTCCTTCTGAATTTCTAGCTGCATCTGCACAAATGTCGTCTTTATGAATTTCAATTTATTGTTTTTGGCATTTATTGATATACTCCTCGAAAAAAAATTCATCCTAACAATATTGTGATCACTTGATCAATATCACCGTACACGAAATTCTGTAACGACTCTTACAGAATTTCAAATCTAGACAGAACTCCTATCGTGTTGGTGCAACAAAATATAGTGTCAAAATCAACAATTCAATAACTCAATAAATTCAGTTTCCTGATATCTATTAATCAGTGAGTTCTCTCGCTCAATATTTGGGGAAACAAGGTCCCGGATAACTGGCATCACCCTGAGAACTAGGATTTCTAGTTATATTCTCATGGGTTCCCCTCCATGTGGAAACCACGCTGGTCATGGATGCATGAAGGAAAATGAAAACACCGTGATGAAGAGTTGGATGATTACCCCTGGGACAATGTGAGACAAAGGAAGCCAGAGAAAAAAGAATGTTTATTTGGGGATTTTCCAGAATGGCGACAGCAAGCTGCATTCGTATAAAACTGATCAGAAGAAGCGATCCTGTTTTTCATGGTGCGGTGACCAGTCTTACAGAGAAGCTGTCCAACTTCATGAGAAAACTGCGTTTGTGCGGAGAGTGGAAATAATGCATTTGAATCAATTTTAGAAGGCTTGTGAAAAAAAAGAGTGAAGGGAAGCAGATTAGATTATAGCAAAGTGGAAAGACTGAGTAAAATAAAAAATAACATCATCCTTATTTGGAGGAATATTGTAAACTGGCGCTAGATTTTAAATAGGACGTTGGTACTGTACGTAGTGACGCAGCTCCGCATGGTTATGACAACGATAGGCAGCCACTTCCAGACCTATCCTGCCAGCAAACAACCAAACAACCCAGTACTATTGCCACGACTGCCACCGTCGGAATGGAAGGAAAGTGGGGCAGGAGTCTGCATGAACAATATAACCTGCACAACATCCTTTGTGCTTCAGCATCTGAGAGACAGTGATCATGATGTATAAACATTACTCCATGCGGAGAACCAGAGAGAGCTGTTACAGGCAACTGCTAACCAGAGCGTAAATGAAATTTAATGGACTGTGTTGCTATGAACATATCATAAGTCGATAACACAACAGCTTTATAGAGCCTGTTACGAAGGATGAGCAGCTCTGATGGGCAGAAGGGTACAGAGTTGCCCATGTCCCTCTCCCCTGGGAGAATTACAAACCGCTACTGTTGCCAGGCTGCTCATGAGAGAGAAAGAGATGGAACAAAAATATACTGGGACTGGAACATTTGTTTCAGATAAGGGAGGGATAACACAGGGAGGAAAAGACTTGTTGTTCCACCATATTATGACTCATATAAGACTTATGGCTCCGGAGAGGGCTGTTTACTTGGTACCATTCTGTTCATTAAAATTCCTCAGTGGACAGCCGGAGTGGGCTGGTTTGATGGATTAAGCCATTCAAAACTGGTTGAAACCTGAGACCCTGTGAGTAGGGATAAAAGTGAGTTCGGGGGTGACACCCCTCAAACACACCAGGAGACACACTAGTGAGCACTGCTTAAGTGTTGGAACCCCCGAGAAGGTGTGGGGGCATCGGAGACCGAACGAAGGATCAGTCAATTTTCACTCACAGTGTTTGTAGCGAGGCCGGTGGGGGCTTGTTTGTGTGACGAGTCCACCACAGAAGAACGGTCTAGCAAAAGGCCAGAGGGGGCATACCTGAATGGCCACAACAACACATCGACGGATCAAGAACGTAAAGGAAGGTTTGACTGACTGCAGCTGTTACTGTTTGCTCGCCCCGTCTCTCTCTCTCCACCTCCAGCGGTTACAACAAAAGAACCAACAACTACCTCAGCCTACATGAATTGAACTGAACTTTATACTTTCCCGTGATAATTCATTATCCCCTAGACAACGATAGAGCTTGTTTATTATTGATTATTATTATACCCACACTTTTAGGATTAGTATTGCTAACGTGTATTGTCTGCATATTTGCATTGTTGATATTGATTTGTATATTTTACTCATAATCACTGTTTTGAAAATAGTACCAGACTCCAGCAGATACTTCAATCTTTGTTGGTAAGACACCCAGTTAAGGGATACGTAACAAGCCTCCGAATTACCTGACTAACATTCGACTTTTCCCGAAAATACAAGGACAGGAGAACAAGAAAAGAATTAAAGAATCCAGTGTTACTTTTGGCTATTTGCAGAACAGACTGCTAGACGTACTAACCTAATAACCACGTTAGCGGCAAACATAAAAACTAAAAAAAAAACACCTATGAAGCAGAATGGGTGGGTAATGTAGCAGGATCCTGTTTTGAGTCAGTATGGGTGGACGTCAGGAACAGGAACGGAGCAGGTACTCTATTAGTGGTATTCTATAGGTCCCCTGGTAGCAGCAGACATACCGAGGAGCAGATTGGGAGGCAGATTTTGGAAAGGTGCAAAACTAACTGGGTTATTATCATTGGTGACATTAACTTCCCTAATCTTGATTGGCACCTGATAAGTTCCAAGGGATTGAATGAGGCAGAATTTTTTAAGTGTGTCCAGGTCGGATGTTGACAGGCCGACCAGGGAGAATACCGTACGAGATCTATAATTCGGTAGCGAACCGGGTCAGGTCACAGGCCTCTCAAGGTGTGAGAATCTGGGGGACAGTGATCACCGCTCCCTGGCCTTTATCATTATCAGGGAAAATGATAGAATCAGAGAGGACGGGACCATTTTTAATTGGGAAAGGGCAAATTATGAGGCTATAAGGCTAGAACTCGCGGGTGTGAATTGCAATGATTTTTTTTTTTTGCAGGGAAATATGCTAAGGACATGTGGTCGATGTTTAAGGATCTCTTGCAGGATGTTAGGGATAAATTTGTCCGGTCGAAGAAGATAAAGAATGGTAGGCAGAAGGAGCCATGAATGACATGTGAGGTGGAAAATATAGTCAGGTGGAAGATGGCAGCATACATGATGTTTAGGAAGCAAGGATCAAATGGGTCTATTGAGGAAAATTGGGTAGCAAGGAAAGAGCTTAAGAAGGGGCTGAGAATAGCACGAAGTGGGCTTGAGAAGGCCTTGGCGATTAGGGTAACGTAAAACCCTAAGGCATTCTTCAATTATGTGAAGAACTAAAGGATGACAGGAGTGAAGGTAGGACCGATTAGAGATAAAGGTGGGAAGATGTGCCTGGATGCTGTGGAGGCTGCGGAAGTGAGCGAGGTCGTCAATGAGTACTTCTCTTCACTATTCACAAATGAGAGTGAACTTGATTACGGAGAGGACATTATGAGTGAAGTTGATGTTCTGGAGCATGTTGATATTAAGGGAGAGGAGCTGTTGGAGTTATTAAAATACATTTGGAAGGAGAAGTCTCCGGGGTCTGACGGGGTCTGTCACCAATGCTCAGTACAAGAGGACATGGCTTTACGGTAAGGGGAGGGTGGTTCAAGGGGGATATCAGAGGATGTTTTTGTACTCAGAGAGTGTTTGGTGCGTGGAATGCACTGCCTATGTCACTGGTGGAGGCAGATACTCTCGTGAAGTTTAAGAGACTACCAGATAGGTATATGGAGGAATTTACGGTGGGAGGTTATATGGGAAGCAGGATTTGAGGGTCGGCACCGTAGTTCCGGACATGGGGGTGGGTGGTATGTGGCAAAGGGGCAGGTACAGCGTACAAATTTGTTACTTTAAAGGTAGTGATGGGGAATATTAAACAATATTACAAAAAATGCTCATTTAATCTCAACCCTATCTTTGGTCAGTAAATTGGAAGTGAGAAAACGTTTAAGTCGTTGGAGATTTTGTGACGGCGTGAAGTCATCTTTTAGAAATGTTGAAGAATAATTTGCGGACGATTCGTCAATTTCAGCGCCCCTTTGCATTAGACTCGGAAGGATTTCTTAAATGTTGTACGATTCTAATTATATACTACTTGTTCACTGTTCAACACTTGTCAATTCTGTGATAGTTGAAAGTGTGAAAGCATTGAAAATGTAAAATGTAGCACAAGGACTGGAAATTGGTGAGTTCAGTAAAGAGAAACAGAGGTCATGCGTGCGTGAATGAACGGAAGGCAGTTGTGTGATTGCTAGCATTGTATTGAAAGGAGGTTTGAATTATTTTTTCCATTCACAATAGGATCTCACTGATTGCAAACGTCTGCTTCATTGTTACAAATTAAATTGCAGGAACATATGCATTTATTTTTCCGAAATTGTATACAGTCTTAGTGTATGGGGGTCGCATACATATCTCGTTTCACTTTGTTCTTTAGAATATTTGATAAGGATTATCATTGTAGGAATTAACTGTTTATTTTATATAAGCCAGTTACCAGAGACAGTTTTGAAGGAAGAAACGTTGGAGCTTAGATATTTCTTCTGCGTTACCTGCGTATATCGATTGCGTTCTTGTGTTTGTTTGCTGTGGTATTGATTACAAAGGGAGGCACGGTTTCCGCAGCCCCATGCGAAATCAAGCTTAAAGCGATCGAGATATCAGTGTTCAAAGGTAAAGTTACATAAGACCAATCCGTGTTTACATGAATTGAGAATTGAAATTCGCTTTCTGGGAGACTGGATGCTGGAAAGAATGCTGCTGAATAATTTGAAATGCCGATCTTGAGTTGCAGAGTTCCACTGGAAAAAAAGTGTTTTAATATAATTGTAGCATCTGCCCTGTAATAAGTAAACGTGATTTCGGTTTAGATAGCTTGCAGTTTCAGTAGAAAGCAAAAGTAGTTTGCTTTCAAAATCAGCCCTAACTCAATAAATGATCCAAGTCCTGCAGGATAGTGATAATCTCTGTCACTCAAAGTCCAGATGTAGCTATAAAGTATTATGAAAATTATTCCTTCCTTGCGGAACATCACTAGCCACTGTCCTCCAGGCAGAATACACTCCATCGACTACCTCATCGGCGATCCCTTGGTTAGCCAGTTCTTAATCAATGCAGCCAGGTATCACTAGATCCCAAGCCACGTGTATTCTCCAAGTGTGCACCATAGGGAACCCAGTCTAATACCTTACAAAACTAATCTACCCCACATCGACTCGTCTGCTTCATCTGCCTACTTTTCACTTCTTCATGGAATTTATCCTGGCTCATAAGGGACATGCTGACTATCCCTAATCAGAATGTGTTTCTCCAATAATTCAGTCTCTAAGAAGCCTCTCCAATACCTTGCCCTCTACAGACCGAAGACTCACGGGCCTGTAATTCTCAAGACTATTCCTATTACATTTCTTGAACATAGAAATACGATTTGCCATTCTCCCATCATCCCGTAGCTAGTGATGACAGAAATGTTATGTCCAAAAGCGCAGCAACATTTTCACTCGTTTTCTCTAATTACATGTATTACATCCCTTCTGGCACCGGGAAATGGATAATTTTCCATGCTTTCCCAGTTTCGAAGCGTATGCATCTCAGCACACCTGTTCGTTTTTGCTGTATCCACATTCATCACCATCTCACTCACTGGTGAATACCGAAGCAAAGTATCAGTAAGAACCTTCACTACATCCTTGCACTCCAGACACATGCTTCCTCTTTTATCGCTAATCTCTCCCACACTCTCCCGTCATCCTCCTGTTTTTCACCTCCCTGAACGCGGCTCTCCCCTGCCTTCTCGTTTCAATTCTTCTAAATCCCTCCTGGCTACATTGTGACATTCCATGGCCCTGCCTGATACTTTCTTCAAAGTATATTTATTTCTTATTCTTGAGGAGGTGTTCCATCTCTCTTGTCAACCAGGTTTATCCCCGCCTCAATGAAACAAACCAGTGCTGAACCCCAATCAAGTGCTCCATTAACAGTCTCCATATTTCCCTAATTCGGCTCCCAGGTTCCTACCCAATAGTATCAATTAAGTACATTCCATATTGTCTGCTGCTAGCCCAGTGTAAGGTATGTCGAATAGCTGTGCTCTATCGTTCTGAAATACTGACACGCGGAGAGATCATTTTCCTGATCCATTTCACTTTCTAGTATTAGCACAAGATGGGCTGTTCACGAGTCTGCCTGCCCGCTCCTTGTGCCAGCACTCCTTCCCGTCTACAACTGAGAAACTCTGTCACATCGAAACCTTTTTAAACCGAGGAACTGCCGATGAATATCAGTGAAGTTTAAGTTGTCTGTGGCAACAGCCGTGTTAATATAAGCACCTATACAAAATATATGTTCCGATCAGTTACACTGTGTGTTGTTTTTCGTTTTGGTGATGGGAGCTCTGTAGAGAATACACTCGAACGTGTGTTTCTTGCGTCCTTACTTCTGAGTTCCACTCCCCGTCTATTAACATACAATCCTAGCACAGTATCCCCCCGAACCGCAGCTGTGATACTGTCTCCCTGTGTCCACAGTCACCCTGTGGCTCAAAGGCATTCCCTTTACTCTCTTTTACCCGACTATGAATACTTTGAAACATCTGAACGCCGAGAAGTCCAGAAGTCATTCCTTCCCTTGAGACTGAACTTACTTAATTTGCTACATCCTTCGCATACATGAGGAATAAGCATGTTTAGGTTACGTCTCCGTCTAAATGTGTAATGTGCAATCCTAGAAATTTATAATAATTTATAATAATTAGAACAGTCAATGTAACACAGAAATACACTCAAATCAGCGTGAGTTAATCAGTCTGATGGCCTGGGGGGTGACGCTGTCCCGGAGCCTATTGGTCGTGGCATTTATACTGTGGTAGCGTTTCCAGGATGATAGTCAAGTCTCTGTGATAGTTTGGAATTTATTTATTTCAGGATGACCAGACACAAAATTGTTTGACTTTTTGGCATGTTTGCCAAATATAATGATTTATTCCAACTGTTATATTCTAAAATGCCACTGAATTGAAATTTGAGTGGGCGTTATCTACACAGATGGCCATTTAACGTGATCACACAGTTTATTCCATCCTTCAGCTCTTGCCTGAATTTCCTCTGTGTCAGTGTATAAATACAAGTGTTGGTGCACACACTGAGAGTTTCCAACATGTACCCAAATTGCTGTAGTATATACACAGGGGTACTCAAATATCTGTCCAGGTAATAGTAATTTACCGTTTGCCATTTCAGGGAACGAACTGTAGAGGGCACCCAAAGTAATATGAAATTAGCTGAAATTGCAAACAATAAAATCATCGATTTTCTGCGGTTTTCCATCTCGATATCTTTCTGATTATCACTTCTGTTCCGAAGCCCTCTGCGGACTCTATTTGCCGCAATTATATGTTTTACTGTTAACCCATTGAAGATAAGAATTAAGCCGATTGGTAGCAACGGTGAGAAAATGCTCTCTTGTAATTCGAGTCCTTTCCACACGGGTGAAGTAGCGTATTCCTGTATGAGGACGCAACGCCACGGTATGTTGCCAATAATGGCGTAAGATTCAACAACAAAGTAAAACGGGACACTTTTCCCGCAGATCACTATAACCACGGTCACCATAACCACCGTTGCTGTTCTCTCAGTGCAGTATCGTTCCCGCAGCTTTCGACAACATATTGCAATGAAACGATCGAAGGTAAAACTGACCGTAAACCAAACAGAACAGTCCAACGTCACAAGAAATAATACACCTGTCACTGCGCATACAGGAGTGATGAGCAGGAATCTAGAATAAATGAAGATATTGTTGGTCTGATCCACTAAAGCGACAACTATAACCGCCATCAGATCTGCTGTTGCCATTCCAACCAGGTAACGGGTGATGCATTTGGAGAGTCCGCATTTTCCCCGAGATAGGATCATAATCGCCGTTAAATTAACTGCAAGAAATTTGGAGGGAAAAAAAAATGTCAGAACAGAATTAACGTTAGCTGCAAATGTCTGAGTTCCCAATTTTTCCCCAATGCTACGCAAGGTATGATTTTTTTTTTGGAAGTTGAAAGCATAAATTCAATTTATGTAGATTATGTCCGTGCCCACCGGATGGAAAATAATGGACAGAATGTAGTTATGGGTTTGCTACTTTCCGACAGATTACAACTGGACATGTGATTCCCACGACTCACGTACCGGAGAAGTTCAATCGCTCCATAACCAACACCATTACCATTATTTCAGGTGAAACAGCTGATGGTTTATTTGTAGTGAAATCATGCGCTTCAATGCATAGGTTGCAATTTAACGTTTTATGGAAGAACAGACCTGAGTGTCGATATTCGACTGGCCGGTCAGTTGAAAAAAAAACTTCTGATCTGGAAGTCGCTTCAGAAATGCGACCGAGCTGAAACTGTAGAACTATGGCAAGAGCAGCACCGACGCAATTGACAAAAGAAATAAAAAGCATCACGTAGAAACAATATGGAAGCTGAATAATAAATCTGTCAGATGTTTGAATCCTCAATTCTAGAAACATATTTCAGTCAAAGGTAGCTTCTGTGCTCAGTAAAAGTCCAAACAGAGCAATTGAATGAAAACAATATGACGAAAGCACCATACACAGAGTGACCAGCTCCAGTACCTTACCAGGGATACCGATCGCTACGATTGTAGGATAGAAAACGTCCGCGATGTAGTAAATCAACGGATATCCCATATTCCATCAGAAGCAGCGTTCACTTGCACGGAAACTTGCAAGTGCACAAATGGACTGGTGACAGGTTTTACAGAGTTATATGCAATTCAGAGTAATTCCACTGGGGCAATTAGTGTGGTTATCCATCCGTCGCATGAGGCTTAACCAGCTACACAAAAGTGTTGCACTGAAGTGTTTTTTTCTCACTTTATCACCGTGCCATGAATTCGTATCCCCAAAGGATGTAACAAGTTATTAACTTTTAAGCAAAATATAATACGAGCGTTCCCAATGTATTCTCCAAGATATCTGACGTCAGTTGCTGAAATGGGACATTTTCTGATCAGTGTTGTTTCAAACGTAGAAAATCATCCTGAGCAATCAACATGGGCAATCAACTTCGAACAGATTTAGGCACCCAAATGAATTTAGATGCGTCTTGTGGACGGATTGACGAACGTTATTTTCTCGATTAACAGAGAGTGGATGGTTCATTCTTTGTCTCTGAACAATGCAGTGCAGAGACTGGTGTTTGGCCCATTGTTTTTTTTTATCATGTATGCTCATGACAGAGCTGTCGATGTAGAAATCGGAATCAGAAGAATTGCAATGACTCCTAAGTTGGAGGCGTTGTTCCAGCCAAGAACTGCATCCAAGCTTGTAGCTTGACGTCGACTGGCGAGGAAATGTCCTCAAAAATGGCAGATGGCATTTAATACAGAGAAGTGTGAGATCGTCTGTGTTGTGAGGAACGATGCAACAGCTTTCAACGCACTTATTACAAATGTGGATTTTAGTGTGATGGGGCCGTGGATAAAATATCGTAGACTGTTTTGCCCACCTACTTACAGTTTTGAAATATCAATACGCTTCAAAAAGTGCAGCGAGAATTTGAAAGGAAGAGTTGAGGCAATGTACAGAGTGAATGCATGCAGATTTTTCACATCCAGGGTCTATACTATAGACACTATAGGGAGGGTGCGTGGATACTAGAGAGGGAGTGCAGAGGATATTTACAAGGGTGTTGCCTAGAATGGAGGTCGTGCACTACGAGAACAGCTTGAGTGTATTTGGCCTTTTCTCCCTGTAGTAACGGAGGGTGAGAGGTGTATAAGATTATGTGAGCCATTGATCGCGTGGATAGTCAGAGTATTTTCCCCTCAGGGCCGAAATAGCTAACACATGGAGGCATCGTTTTAATGTGCTTGGAAATAAGTACAGAGGGGATACCGGGGGTAAGCCTTTCTCACAGAGAGTTGCATGTGCGTGGTATGCACGGCTGGTGGCGGTGGTGAAAGCGGATAATGACAGAGGTGATAGGAGTTAGGAGTTGGGCGAGGTGATATTTAAAGTGTCATATATCTCATATACAGTCTGGGTAGCCTCCAGCCCCTTGGTATGAACATCGACCTCCATCTTCCGGTATTTCCCTCCCTCTCCCTTCCACCATCTCACTTTAACTCTGTCTCCTCTTCTAGATGCCTATCACCTCTGATGATTCTGCATTCTTCTTCTACCGATCGTGTTTTCCCCTTACATTCCTTCTTCACCCCTCCGGCCTATCCCCTCCCTCCTATCCCTCCTGCACCCCTTGATCTTTCCTCTGATTGGTATTTCACCTGGCACCTTCTCTCCACCCATTCTTTATAGGGCACTTGCCCCCTCCTTCTTCTGTCCTTTCGAAGCGTCTCGGCCCGAAATGTTGACTGCTCCTTTCAACGGATGCTGCCTGACCTGCTGAGTTCATTCAGCTTATTTGTATGTCTTGATTTGACCACAGCATCTGCAGTGTACTTTGTCTTTACACATGGAAGATATCTCTGCTTGTCCTGTTCCATCAATTCTGCAATGTTATTATCACATGTCATTCGGTCCCAGGATCTCTTACACAGAGAGTATCACTGCTTGTACAGAACCATCTCCAAGTATGCTGGGAAATACATTGCTTGCCCAATCTCAGGACAGACACAGTGAAAACAAGATGTATGACCATTAAACCATATCAATATCTGTCTTTAAATAAAGTGCTTTTCAGAATAATCACACGACTGGTGATGATGCCCTGTAATCGTTCAGAGGAGAGAGTTGTTCGTTCAATGTACGAAGGAGTGACAGAAACATCAGTGCACATGAAGACATTTAACTTCGGCTTGTGTTGTTCTTTTCGTACACATATCAGGCGTGACCCAGCGGATAAGGAGGAATATTTATTCTTGTTTTCTGTCATCACATTGGGCCGTGTTTCTATTTCGAGGCACCCGCATATTTTTATTATTATTTTCGTATGTCTAAATGAAAATCGCTGTTGTTTATATGCAAGTCCCGTTACACTCTGATATTTAGTCAGTCAGCATGTAAAAATGGGGATATTGTTCAGTGGGTTCCCGGATAAAGAACCGCAATGAGGAGAATAGGTACAGCTTGTATTCAGAAGGTTCAGATAACGGAAACGACCGGGGAATAGGAGAACGCCGAGTCTTCAACATCTTTACACAGCCGATATGATGTCCTGTAATGTCTAATACCAGGAATAAAATAATGAATATAATTGTTAAAATACCCTGTATACATGTAACCACATGTTACGTATGTAAAAAAAAAAAACCTTTGAAAGAATGTGCTGTTGCTGCAAATAAATGTGTATGATTTTATTGTTGCAAGCAGTCGGTGCAGAACAACAGGAGAGATTTATTGCACAACACTAGTCAGGTTAATTACAGTCAGTGTGAGATGTAGTTAACCCGTTATGAATCGGCAATTGCAGAATTGCGAGATACACTCAGTTATATTTTTGTGTACAGTAAAATTGGGACAGTTTTTAAAGACTGAAATAATTTCAAATATATCTCAGATGAGATAAAGCATTGCAAGGAACAGAATTAACTGGCGTCTGCAGGAAGACCAGTAACCTGAAACGCAACCCGATGAATATGCAGAAGCTCTACAAGGTGAGAGATGGAAACAGGTGGAGGAGATACCCTTCCTGTTCAGCTCTTTTCCTTTTCCTCCTGTCATTTCCCATCTTCATAAACATATTTTCCTTTGTAAGAATAAACGCAATTTGTTAGTTTTACACTGATGTTCAAACATTGATATGAACTATCCGTTCAAGTTGAAATCTTGTCTCGTAATCACGGATCCATGGAAAGAATCGGGAGTTGCATCAATATCTGCGACTTGTATTAAATGGCTAGAAGTAATGATCTGAGAACAGAAAAGTGTTTTCATTGAATCACTTGCTGTGCAATGATGTGTAGAGCCTTATATTGTACAACCGAACTTTACTGCGGTTTTCTGTCATTATGAATATTTTAATCGCTGTTTTCCAGAGTAATTACTGCCACACACAGACAATGTCATTGCTCACCGTGATAATGACGACATTGATAATCCAGGCCCATCACTGACCAGACTAATAATAATGCATTGTCTCTGCAGACTTACCAGTGACAAACAGTTTGTAGAATCATTTACGAATGGACATTGATTTAAAGCGACGAGAGAGAATTAATAGGGAGCGGAGAGACCGAGTAAGTGTGTAAGTATATGGAAAGAGCGACCCAAGGATTAGTTTGACGTATACATTTTAACAACATTCAAAATGTAATTTGACAGTCCGTGGATAGGAAGTATTTAACGGGATCAGGCTCAGAAAAGAATAGATGAGGGTAGCTTAGCTGGTACGAACCGCTTGGGCCGCCGTTTCTAACTAAAATTCTTTATTTAACAATTGGAACGTTAATCCCTTCTGCGATTCTGCGTCCGAGTTGTGCTTCATTTCCGATTTCGGGCATTTGCAACAGCTGGTTTTCTGTGATCTTTCATGGAGGGCAAATTATGAAAAATCACAGCGGTTACAGCCGGGGTTATGTTACTTATCACAATATACAAGGTCCGTTTAAAGATGCATCTGGAGAAAACCTGTCCTCTTACCCTACATATTTGCATCCAAGGGAGAAGCATCAGGTGCTATACTCCGGAGCTTTTTGTGGTGTGGGATCATGTACCAGGTCTGTTGTAAAGAAAGCATTTTAAACCCATTTCATTTTCATTTCTGAATCAACAGCTGCATGTATTTACAATGAAATAAGGCACGGTGGAAGTGGTGAAGTCTATAAAATTATATTTTATCAGGATGACATGCAATCTCCTCATCATCCACTTGAAGCAAATCAGGGAAAGAAAGGTTGTAAAGAATACCTATCGGCCATGCGGTGAACTGGCCCATTGAAGACTGGAGGGAAACCACTTGAAGAAAGCTAAACTCGTCAAAGCACATTTACGCAATTGCCACTATGTGTTCCTGCCACCAGGTTTCGTTACCTATTTTTAGACGTAACAGGTAAACACAAATGTGACTTTTGACTAATTTCCAATTTCCAAGGTCGTAAGTGAAAATTGAAAAATGACATATTGCATTCTTCCTTTAATTACAATTTTATTCTATGTTAAATGTGATCATATCTGCGTTCATATGTGTCCCGATACGTTTTGTGTGTAATCCTCCCAAATTTTGCTCCACTACTCTTCCACTCAGGGGTAAGCATTTCATGTCATTTCATGGAATATGAATAACGCCATTTCAGGGGTTGAAGTAATAGCACCGGAGGGATGTCTTCTCCAATTAGCACGATTACCCTTTAGTCTGTCAGGAAATACAGAGGACGCTTGAGGCAAAATGAGAGCAGCGGAGGGGATTCAGCAGGAAACGATAACTTCCATGACAAATCACAAAGTAATAAAGCAGGGGCAAGGGAAATTAAACGCCTTTTGCAATTAGAAAATGTTCTGCAGGTCGGGTGAAAGCTAAAAATTACTGTTTGAGGCCAACCTGTTCCATAAATGAACAAGTATGGTCTTTGAGAACTGGTTAAGTAGGCTGCAGATCATGTTTATGGAACGGGTGGCTGTTGAATTTTATCAGCTTGGTGGAGAAAAGAATTTGTCAGTGTGAGCAGGCCTGATAGATGCCCCAACACCAGCACACTCCATGGCCGGTCCCCTACGGCCTTAGCCGATATGGATGAGTCTGTTAGAACTCAGTGATGAACGATTCATTGATTAGGTGCTGCCTCGAAGGAGGAGATCAGGTGTTTTGCAAGTGAGACAGAAGACAGTGATTACTAAAAGCTCAAAACTCATTCACTTACCAACAGCAAGAACTGTGACATTCCTTGCAGCAGGAAGACAGATCCTGATTTCGTTGGAGAACATCCGCTACTTGCTTATATTTCAAACTCTGACAAAAATTGGGAATATTTCATGGGATTTTGAATTTAATCTGATGCCATGTGCTTAACAGAATTCGCCACGCTCACGCAAGTACAGGTTATCTTTGGTTAATTTGTGCATTTGTTTTATTATGTCTGGATATAGGGTGAAATTTAGACATTTCCTGATGGTCGGAAAATCGTAAGAAGGATCCCGAAATTACAGTAAATTTTATTATCCTGACCTGGATATTGTGAGCAGAAGCAATCCATAATATTGCACTTCACTCTATCGGGCAAGTTCATGTTACTCAGCATTTGTGAATCATTTTGTCCGCTTTTTCGCCAGGTTTTCAGATCCCGACCATAATTCCCCGCAGATATAATTGAACAAAGGGAAACCTGCTCACGCCCCTCACTTCCTGTGCAAATATCGTTATTTAAGCATTTACCCACACTAAATTCAGTGAAGGGCCAAAATTTTTGATAATGCCTCCTTGCAGGATTATTTTGACATTCACCAAGAAAAATGAAAGTCAAGCCATGTTTTCGATGTGTACCGTTCTATTTCATGCCCGCTGTTACAACTTGCACCATTCTATCAGGAATCCTGATTGTTGTTGAGAAAAAAACTGACATGGAAACAAGGTGATTAATGTCCCCCTGACTAATTCCAGTTTTTATGTATTTTATCGTATTATTCTACTTAGTGCATTGCAAGACGGAGAACTGTTCAATGAGCAGAATCGAAGAGAAAAGAATTCTAAGGCAAAACTTGCAGCGGCGCCAACGCGGAGCATTGTCAGAGTGTAGGAGAGTCTAGCTAGACATGTGGTTTACCTTAGTTTCTTGGGAAACTACAAAATTTCAGTCGGTAGATCAATTGTTCCATTTAATATCAGAGAAGCTAAACAATATAGAACATCAAATTCTTATTCTTAACACACATCCAGTGAAACCGGTGCCTGCGGCAAAAGATGAGAGAAAGTTAAACAAAAAATATAACCATCAGGAGTCAACGTATTCGCCCCCACACGCACAAGCAGCAGCAAAGTATCGACCGTCCCTCCACCGTTTATTGTAGTAAAACGCACCAATTCCCTTCCACCAACCAAGCAATAACAAAGCCCCAGGAAAATCCATGATCTGCGGTGCAAGAAATCAGAGAGGAAACTAACACAATAACAAAAACAAAAACAAATTCAATAACGTAAGGCGTTAAAGTTTGCTGGGAAGATAAGATCATTTTTGTTCCAGTCATTTCGAATTTCACAGTATCACCTGATGGCTTGTATCACAATAAAACACGTTATGCTTATGTTCTGGGCATATAAAAGAGATAGAGAACAATATTCCAGGGACCTTTGATAATAAAAAAATTCGCACCCACACGAATTTAGAAGCGTCTTGTGGACGGACTGGTGAACGCTTTTTTTCTGGAGTAGCAGAGAGGGGATGGGTGATTCGTAGACTCTGAGAAGGCTGCTGCGGGGATTGATGTTAGGCCCGCTGATATTTATCATGAATGTTAACGACTCAGATATCGATGTCGAAAACGGATTCAGGAGAATTGCGGACGAATCCTAGGTTGGGGGCGTTGTTCCAGCCTGGAACTCTATCTAAGCTTGTAGTTTGATGTTGACTGGCTGGGAAATTGGTTCAAATATGGAAGATTTAATTTAATACAGGCAGGTATGCATTGCGAATGAAGATACAACAGGTTAAGTCACGCATATTGAATATGTGGTGTTTAGTGTACAGTATTCAAACAAAATTTTTAAAAAAAAACAGTCGATAGAGATCGGTAACTCCAGGAAAGCGGCTTCACAGGCAGATAGGATCGGACTGAGCTCTGATCACAGTGACTTTCACAATCAGATCTCGGAGTACTCCAGTCGGGACAATGTGTTCAAGCTGTACAACACGTTGGTGAGGTCATAGATAGAACATCCTGGGCTGTTCTGGCCACCAACTTACAGTTTTGAAATATCAATAAGCTTTAAGCTGTGCCGCGATAATTTGAAAGGAAGAGTGGGGGAAATGAACAGGGTGAATTCACGCAGATTTTCTCCATCCAGCGTCTATACTACAGACACTTTAGAGAGGGAGTGTGGATACTAGAGAGACAGTGCAGAATAGATTTACAAGGAAGTTTCCAGGATTATAGGGCGTAACTTGGGTGAACAGTCTGAGTGTACTTGGAATTTTGTCCCTGTACTGACGGAGGAAGAGAGGTGACCTGATAGTGTAGTATAAGGTGATGAAAGGCATTGATCATGTGGATAGTAAGTGGTTCTTTTATTCTCCCAGGGCTGAAATGAATAGCAAAAGGGGGTACAGTTTTACGGTGCTTGGGACTAGGAACATATAGCATACTGGGGGGCAAGTGTTTTTCTTCCACACAGAGAGTTGTGTACATTTAATGCACTACCGGCGGCGGTGGTGAAAGTGGTACAATAGGTTGTTTTACAAGCCTTTTGTACAGGGGCATGGAGCTCAGAGAAATACAGAGCTATGCGCTCCGGAAAGTCTATGGAGTGTCTACATTATGTTACATATTTGGCACAGCATTGTGGACCGAAGGGCTTGTAGATTTCTATCCTTGTGTTCTTTGTGTTCTATCCTTTGAATGAATCTAAAACTAGAGCTCATGGGCTTGGGGAGAAAGTTGAAATATGCAAGAAGTGAATGTAGCAGAAGGTGTTCACTCAGAGGATCGAGCGAGTGGGAAAGGAACTGCAAGCGTAACTGGTGGATACGGATTCAATTGTATCATTTCAGTCTGCGCCGACTGCGATGGGGGGTTCTGCCATTTCTATGCTGGAAGGAGATGTTTGGAACGAGGTTGCTTATCATCTTCCTAACATTACGGAGCAGCGTCAGTACGCCCATCACTAACCTACCCTCCTATCTCAGATCCAAAAGTCTATATTATTTCAATCTGATGGGAGCGTTAGCCCTGCAGACATTCTAACAGTTTTAGACACTTCATGCGATGTCTAGTGTTAGGTTTCTTTTGAAAGGCTTTTAAGGTACAGTTAACGTCAGAGAAATGTATACAGCATGCATCCTGAAATGCTTTTCCTTCATAAATATCCACAAAAACAGAGGAGTGTCAAAGAATGAACGACAGTTATTTGTTAGAACCCCAAAGTCCTCCCTCCCTCCCGCAATCCGCCCTGCCCCACATCCAAAAATGCAGCCGCGGCATGATTAATAGTAGGACAATGAAAATGTAGCAGAACATAGTGATATAGGAATAATGGTGCATACTTCTCTGAAGGTGGAATCTCGTGTTGATAGGTGGTGAAGAAAGCTTTTGGTATGCTTTTTGGAAAGCTTTTTATAAATCAGAGCAATGAGTACAGGAGTTGGGATGTAACGTTAAAATTTACAAGGCATTGGTAATTTGGATTATTGTGTAGAGTTCTGGTCAAAGAATGATAGGAAAGATGTCATGAAAATAGAGAGATGTACACAGGAGATTGATTGGAATGTTACCTGGTTTTCAGCACCTAAGTTACAGAAAAAGGTTGAACAGGTTAGGTCATTATTTGTAGCGTAGGAGCTTGAGGGGGTTCTTGATAGATGTATCTAAAATTATGAGGGGAGCAGATAGAGTTGCCGGGGATAGGCTTTTTTCCATTGAGAGTAGGGTAGATAAAAACAAGAGGACATGAGTAGAGAGTTAGGGGGCAAACGTTTAGGGGTAACACGAGGAGGGATTGCTTTACTCAGAGAGTGGTAGCTGTGTGAAACGACCTATCAGTAAAAGTGGTAGAGGCAGGTTCGATATTGTCATCTAAAGTAAAACGGATAGGCATACGGACAGGAACGGAATGGAGGGTTATGGGCTGATTGCAGGTCGTTGTGACTGGTAATAGTAAGCGTTCGGCACGGACTAGAAGGGCTGAGATGGCCTGTTTCCGTGTATAATTGTTGTGTGCTTATATGGTTATATATGGCACGCACTATCGAGCGTGAGCAAAGTAACAATAAAAACACAGATTTGCAGTACTTCAAAGACTACATTATTCACCGACATTCGTCTTCCCGGAGTCTCTCCCTCTCCCAAATAACTGAGAAAAAGGTGTCTCTGTTTCACATCGAGAGGGGAGACATAATAAACAACTCACTGTTTTACTAAAGACAGTTACGTCGCTCCTTACGATCTCGGTGCCCAAAGATGTCGTGTCGCTGTGCGCACAGCCGTAGAACTTCCGTATCCCCCGACGTCACAAGGATCTCCTGCCGTGACGCCGAACTTTAATCCACCCATCACCAGAGCCCCGGGATCCTAGGCCTCCGAAGGCCAGCGTTATCATAGCGTTTTTCTTCTCTTTCATACCGCCATGACGAGAATAGTCTCCACACTGAGTACAATTGCACTTTATGTACTTCCTGATCAGAACATTACAGAAATAAGTTCTGAGGGTGTTGATTGGTTATGGGTGACATTAGTTTCCCAACTACTGCGTGGAAGAACACGATGACTAAAAGATTACAGGACTGTAAATTTATTGAGAAGATAAAGGATTTATTTTTTTGATCCAGTATGTTTATGCACCAACAAGAAGATCGTTCGATCTGGATTTGATATCCTGAGGCAATCAAGATGAAATTTTGAGAACAGAAGTTTTTGATCCATTAGAATAAGTGATAATAACTTGGCTAGTCTCGAAGTTTTTTGGTTGAAGTATATCAGCAAAAGCCAAAACAAGTAATGTAAATTTCAAAAAGTCTATGTTTGAGAAGATGCAGCGAAGACATTAGGAGGTGAACTAGAAGGAACTTCTTGACATTGAGTTAGTGCAACAAAAATTGCGTCGATCTAAAGAGGTAACAACACGCAATGCAGGAAATGCTCTTACCCAGGGTCGGGATAAGCAATCAAACAGTAGATCAATATTCAAAGTTCAGTGTAAAATTTATTACAGAGTAACGATGTGACACCACAAAGAACCCTGAGATTCTATTGCTGTGGGTATACTTGACAAATCTATAGAAGAGTAAGTGGATGAATAAAGATATGCATGAAATATTGGAGAAAAGACAGCTTTTTAAGAAACACGGAGAAAAATATGGTTGGTCGCCAAATCTATCACAATGACATCTGGTCTAAAGCTTTAAAGTTTTATTCCTAAGTTTTCATCAGAATCGATTTCGATATTGAACATTTTTCTTTCATAAGATCGGTTGAACATGCCAAACGTTGCAGAAATCGCTTCTTCTTCTTCTCCTTCTTCTTCTCCTTCTTCTCCTTCTTCTTCTTCTTCTTCTTCTTCTTCTTCTTCTTCTTCTTCTTCTTCTTCTTCTTCTTCTTCTTCTTCTTCTTCTTCTTCTTCTTCTTCTTCTTCTTCTTCTTCTTCTTCTTCTTCTTCTTCTTCTTCTTCTTCTTCTTCTTCTTCTTCTTCTTCTTCTTCTTCTTCTTCTTCTCCTTCTTCTTCTTCTTCTCCTTCTTCTTCTTCTTCTCCTTCTTCTCCTTCTTCTTCTTTTTCTTCTTCTTCTTCTCCTTCTTCTTCTTCTTCTTCTTCTTCTTCTTCTTCTTCTTCTTCTTCTTCTTCTTCTTCTTCTTCTTCTTCTTCTTCTTCTTCTTCTTCTTCTTCTTCTTCTTCTTCTTCTTCTTCTTCTTCTTCTTCTTCTCCTTCTTCTTCTTCTTCTTCTTCTTCTTCTTCTTCTTCTTCTCCCTCTCCTTCTTCTTCTCCTTCTTCTTCTCCTTCTTCTTCTTCTTCTCCTTCTTCTCCTTCTTCTTCTCCTTCTTCTTCTTCTTCTTCTCCTTCTTCTCCTTCTTCTTCTACTTCTTCTCCTTCTTCTTCTCCTTCTTCTTCTTCTTCTTCTTCTTCTTCTTCTTCTTCTTCTTCTTCTTCTTCTTCTTCTTCTTCTTCTTCTTCTTCTTCTTCTTCTTCTTCTTCTTCTTCTTCATTTATTTATCTATCTATCTGTCTGTTTATTTTTCTATTTATTTATTTATTTAGTTATTTATTTATTGTTTGTTTGTTTGTTTATTTATTTATTTCCCTCCCCCTTTTTATAGATCAAGCTGGTAGGTATTGAGGTGTGGCCAAAGCTAAGCAGGCTCATATCTCAATTTCTATGAAGTTCACGATTATTGTGGTTAATATTGTTGCTACTGAACATTACCGGAGAGAGCGCCAAAAGGCGGCCAAACTAATAGTGGAACCGAAAGACGGCCTGAGATTAAACAAGCTAATAGTAGAACGGAGAGAGGACCAAAAGTGACCAAACAAATAGAGGAATGGGGTCATTAAGCAACAAGTTTTGCTATTATTGTGGCAATAACGTCAAGAAAGCCCAGGCGATTGCCAAGAAAATATGTCGTTGAATCTTTCTTTTTAATCATCATCTTCAGTCGTCTTTGCACTTCGACGGTTTAGGGAAAACTGGAATTATCTTTCATATTTTTTATTGCCGATAATGGGGATTTGAATTTTTTTTCAGATATAGAAGGAGTTAAGGAGAGGCAGGAGGGCATATCTGACCGCAGCAAAATGACACTGGAGAGCTAGTTACGGGAGCAATGAATTTGCAGATGAACTTATACTTGCCTTCCCTTGGAAACAGCAGAATGCCGGTAACTGGCGAGTTTAGAAGTACATGTTGTTGTCAAAGAGAAGCCTCTTGGGAAGTTGGAATTCTGAAGTTTGATACGTCACTTCAACCAGATGGAGTGGGTTATGAAAAAGCTAACTGAAGTGGTTGTGGAGATAATAGCAAAGTTTTGAAGAATCACCAATTTTGAAATTTTTCCGAAGGAATGGAAATTAACAAAATTACTCCACACTTTGTGAAGGGAGTGGGAGAGGTGAAATGAAATGATACGCCAATTCGGCTGATTGCAGTTGTTGGGAAGATGCTGGACTCCGTTGTAAACGATATAATTTCGGGGATATAATTCTTGAAGGAAATAACAGGCAGGAGAGACAGAAGAGAATCACTGCATGTGTGTTTATTCTTTTTAATTTGGATTTTCAGAAGGACTTTGATAAGAACATCACATTGCTTAACAAGACAAGAGACCATTGTAGCAATAGAAATATACAAGAATGGGTGGAACATTGGCTGACTGGCAAGAGGCAAAGAGTCAGCATAAAGGGTGCATCTTAACGGATGCCGGAGGACAGTGATGTTACACAGATGTAGATATTGGGACCAATTTGTTTCCCGATATATATCAATGATGTGGATGTCAGAACTGCTGGCGTTATGCAAAAGTTTGCTGACAAAATGATACTGGGTGGAGGAACAGACAGTGTTGCGAAAGCAGAGAGTTTACCTCAGAACAGATTGGGAGAATGGACAAAGTTTAAGGGAATTCCTCTGGCAAAAGCAATATGGGCTTCGACGGTTTTGTAGCCGTTTACTGTTGTCCACTGTGACGAAGAAATTCCTAATCCAACACAGTAATGGCATTGCCTTCGGTGTCTCATTGCAAGCTCGTTTAACATTTAGCAAATATCCCGTGTGATTGCTGCACTTACCTACAATCACATAAGTTATTGTGAATTATATGTGTTCTCCATGCTGCAGTGATATACAGTCTGATTCGGTGTGACGTTGCCTCGTGTGACGGTATACAGGTATATCGTTAAATAATATTAAACATGACTCCAACAAGTTCAAAGGTCCCAACAAACTTGATCCAGTAATCCTGTATAGTACATGATCACTTTCACTTGTTATCTGCGTTTTCATTACAACCCAAATAAAAATGTAAGGAACAGAGCAGGTACATCATTAATCCCAAGGTTACTGCCTAACAAATGTGTAACTGGCGTGATGTATGCGATCACTGCATACCCAGTACAATAGTGTGTAACTTGATTTACTCTGTTCCCTGTAAATTTTACGGGTGTGCGCCGCGCATTAACGTGTTCCAGGCCAGCTGAAATTAAATGCAGCAAGAAATAAAATTTAGGAAATGTGGAACTTAGTCTTTGTTGTGTTGCATTCCAGAAACCCTTTTATTAATGAATATCATCAAAGTATGTGATATTTCAATGTGATCGTACAATAAGGTCAGCACTCTGGCCTCTCATTCTCTTTGCCTTTTAAACAATATTCGTCCTACTGTCAACAACATAATCTCGGCGTCATCGCTTCAGCTTTGGAATTATGTCTTGAATACCATCTAAATTTTCCTCCACATAGGGAAAGCGATCATACTTGGACCCATATCTCCATTAAAATTATCTCGCAGTCACGAGCCCTCCTCTGACCATCTTCGTCAACACGTTGCCAGTATCAAATTTCTGTCTACGATTGAAATTTAACAATTATAAAATGTCCTGTTGTTACAGTTTTAATGTGTTTCTATTTAACTGTGAACTCTGTGATTTACCGTAGACGCTGATGAAAACGGGTTGTATTATTCGACTGCTATTCAAAAATGTCCTGAAATGATTAGTTTATTAATAGCGGCTTTTGCGTTTGACAGTGAGCTCAATCCTTGTTCAAAAGGGATAACATTAACTGCAAACTGAAAGATGACGAAAAGGCAACGATATTCCAACTATGGATGCGATGGTTTGGTGATAAAAGTGAATTATCGGTGCGGGTGAATAATATTTCAACAGGAATGGAATAAAATGTATTAGAATGGAGGAAAATACCGCTAACAAGGGCAGGTGTTCCTGAAGGGATAAAGTACCTTGCAAGAATTATTTCAAGGGAATACCTTCTGCACAGTTACCCTTCCGTTGCTGATTACAACATTTGGTGCAGCAACGTTAGATCAACCACTCAGCGTGTCCTTCGGCCTACAAAACCGTGCCCAACATGTCCTTACCTCAGAACTACCAAGGCGTACCCATAACCCTCTATTGTGTTAAGTTCCAGGAGTCCACAATTCCAGGAGTCTCTTAAAAGACCCGATTGTATCAGACTCCACCACCGCCTCCCGCAACCCATTCCACGCACTCACCAGTCCTTGCATAAAAAAAAACTTACCACTGACATCTCCTCTATACGTACTTCCAAGCACCTTAAAAATATGCCCTCTGTTGATAGCCATTTTAGCCCAGGGAGAAAACGTCTGCTATCCTAACAATCAATACCTTTCATTACACCTCTCATCCTCCGTCGCTCCAAGGTGAAAAGGCCGAGTTTGCTCAACCTATTCTCAGAAGGCATGTTCCCCAATCAAATCAACATCTTTATAAACCTCTTCTGCACCCTTTCTATGACTTCCACGTCGTTCCTTTAGTCAGACGACCAGAATGGAACAGTCCTACTGCTGGGATCCGACCAGGGTCCGAAGTAGTTGCAAAATTACCTCTCGGCTTTTAAACTCAATCCCACGGTTAATGAAGCCCAATACACCGTAATAACCACGGAGTAAACCTACGTAGCAGCTTTGAGTCCTATGGACACGGAGCACAAGACCCCGCTGATCCTCCACACTGCCAAGTGTCTTAACATTTTTGCCAATTTCTGCCAGTTTCGTCCTGCTTTGTACACCCTTCACTGCGTATTTATACTTTATCTTTAGATGATACCCGCTCTCAATGAAATAAATTGTGCTCATGGACCAACCTCTGAAGATCAGGTCATATCGACCGAGTAACCTCCAGCTTATTTCTTATAAAAGACTGTGTATTCACTCTCAAACTCAACGAGTGAAAGCAACACACTGAGTCGAGCAAGGTCTGGTTGATCTGTTTACTGTTTCAATCAGTGCGCGCTGAAGTGCCCGCTTCCAGCATCCCCCGCTCTTTCCGGGGCGGAATTGACGTCGGCTTCCGGGCCGAGGTCTGCCCCGCATTCAGAGCATTCTCTGTTGCTGCTGGCTTCGGACTCTCCCGGGACTGCTGGAACCGGTTGGCTTGCCATGTGGGCGAGCCGCCACAACTGCACAAATAATATTATTACCCTGCGTGTTTATGTAGAGTGACCCTTCCGTGATTTCATAATTCCCTGCATCATTGTTCCGTGAATAATCACGCGTCCGGTTCTTCTTTTAGCAATCAGCCTGAACGTCTGATCTATTTTTCGCTTGTTATGTATCTAGGGACAGCTGTGTGTTTGCACCGTCGAATATTACGTTGCTACAGTGCAGGATTAAACCAAGTTATCATACTGGAAGGCCTTAATCTTTTGTAACATAGACTGCAAGAATAGAGTCACAATCTCTCTCTCTCTCTCTCTCTCTCTCTCTCTCTCTCTCTCTCTCTCTCTCTCTCTCTCTCTCTCTCTCTCTCTCTCTCTGTCTTTCTATCTCAATCTCGTTCTCTGTCCAGCACGCTCTCTCTCTTCCTCTGTCTTACGGCCACGGGTAGGGGTAGGGGTAATGGAGCACAGATTTATAAATCAGAGAAATTATGTTCCGGTTGATATCATGGTTTCTGGAAGAAGGAGAACTTACAGGTGGAGAAAGAGAAAAAAGAATATAGAGTCAAAGAAAGGGCAGCTTGTGACGCGAGCTGGAGTGGCCAGTACAGACGATTTTTTCCCACAAAATCAGCGAGAATTGTCGAAACCGGGAAGCTGGGGAATAGTGTCTGCTCAAGCTACAACTTAATTGCGGCGGGTGTTAAGGCGCAAAGGGAATTTCTCTGGGATAATGAGATGAGTGATGATGTCGGAATCAGCTGTAAAGAGCTAATTTGTAGCTCTAATGTAAAACACAAAATGAAGCAGGAACTCAGCAGACCGTGCAGCGAATAGAAGTGAACAGTCAACGTTGCAGGTCTGCACTCTTCATCACGACTTTGACTTTGTGGGCGTCGTGTTTTTCCAGAATTTGCAGATTTTCTCATGTTGTTTTTTTTTTTTTAACTCTGTTCCTGATATAGTTCAAAGTTACCCAAAAGTAGAGGTACAGAATAGAAGCATGAAGGCAGCTGAATTGTAATACTCTACAACATTTATTGGCAAACCTTAATTACTTTCAAAACCGGTAGATATTTTCCCGCATTCTTGAGCTTTTCTCGGAATGGTACCGTGCAGTCATTTGTAAAACAGTTAAAACCCTTTTAGAAGATAGTTCCAAGTAGGAGAGAGCAGAACTGACAGTTAGGAAAAAAAGTGAAAAAGAGATAAAGGGCAATGAGACAGTCCGGTTATGACTGGAGCACCTGGGCTTGATACAGACGACAATATACTCGAAGGTCAGGCAATTCTGTCAGAAGCGCAAGTGGGGAAAGCAGATTTGCCCCGGGATTCAATGCCGCAGATTAGGTGAGAACAGAACGCTGAGGTCATACATCACGGAGAGATCAGCCAGAAAGAGCTGTCTTGCAACTCTGAGGCAACACATGCAAAATGTCGGAGGAACATTGCAGGCCAAGTAGAGACAATGGAAAAGGTTAAACAGTCGACATTTCCGGCCGGCAGCCTGCAACAGCAGTATAACTTTATGTGTGTGGTTTTGTATTCCGAGCATCTGCAGGCTAACTCGTCTTCGTTTTGTATCTCTGTTCATCACTTTGTTTTCATTTTTCCCACAAGTGGGGCAGGGGGTGCAGCATCAGGAGCATGGAGACAAGCGAATTCTAACACCTTGCAGCATTTACTTCCACAGTCCCACTATATGTATTGGGTATTTCACCACTTTCTTCAGTTCCTCTCGGAATTTGCTCTCCGTCAGGGCGTAAATGCATGTATTGGTGCAGGAACTGAATTGCTGCATCATTGCCGATGCCTCTTCTGTTGTATAACGGGGATCCGTTACAGGATAATAAAAAACACTCATTGAAATCCGTTGATAGATATAAAATACAACCTGTGTAACCCACAAGAATATGAAACTACCGGTTATGCTGAAGAGCAAAACGATGGATTTGCGTCGGTTCTCCATCTCCCGGTCCTTGACATTCTCTCCTCTCTTTTGTCCCCGGAGCCCCCTGCGGGCTCGACTGGCCGCGAGAATCCGCCTGACAGTCAGAATATTGAACAGTAAAATCAGAAAGAACGGGACACAAGGGGTTAACATACGGTGAACTATCTCAAATGCCGCCCAAGCTGAAGATTTTTGGAAGCTCGGCATATAAACGCAATGCCAGGGAACACCGTCAATTATTACAAATGGCTCGTATATACAGCCCCAGGGGATACACTCCAAACACGCCAGCACACTGACTGTCCCGATAATCACAGCCGCCGTTCGCTCGGTGCAATAGTTTATTTTTAGCTTCTCACTGCATATAGCCACAAACCGATCGACGGTGAAAGCGACAGTCAGCCAGACAGAAGTTGCAGTGCTCGCATAAACCAACCATCCAATGAGGCTGCACACAGGAGTGATGTCCAGTAATGATGGTGGAATATAAAGCCAAGCTGTCCATGTCAGCAGCGGATCGGAAATAACGACCAGGAGATCGGCCGCTGCCATTCCCATCAAGTAGAGAGTGACACATTTGGAAAGACCGCACTTTCCCCGGGACAGGATAACAATCGCTACCAAGTTCGCTGGAAGAGAGAGAGGGAACACTAAGTTGAGAAGATACTGAACATAAGCCAATGCAGCGAATTGACAGGATCCTGTGATTTTTCCACGTTATTGTCGCATTTACTGCGGGATGGGTCAAGAGAGGACGCAAAGCTGACGGAGACAGAGAAGCTGTTTACACAATGAAATTAACTTAATATAGTCTGAATATGTATTACTTACTCATAATGTAAATCTGAAGTGGCAGAAGAAAATTCAACCTGGTTAACTACCTTCTCAGGTACAAGACTGGATGGAAAATTTCCTACTGGCTCCTTGCACGTCTCCTACGGATGAAATGTATAAATACGGACGCTGATATCGCTATTCATCCGTTAGACAATCATCACCTTACATTGTGCTTCCTGTCAGCGGAGGACGGAAGAAAAACAGGAAATGCTGAAACAACCATCCAGATAAAACAATATATTGGGAAGCAACACTTAAAGTGTCTCCGTTCAGAACTATTCGCAGAAAAGCCCTACACGAGTGTTAACTGCATTCTATCTCCATCCAAGTTGCTTGGGGCTTAGGGCTTCCAGCATTCCCATGCTTGTTTCCTATTTCAGCAATTGCCACCTCACTGACTTTACAACAGAACAGTGACTGATTCCAACCGACACAGCGCGGTTTGACACAACATCACAGAATTCCTGAGGTGATATGGTATTTTTTTAAAATCCAGATCTCAGAATAACCCTGCCTGCCCATGCGGATACTAGGATTAGAGATGTGGTCGTGGAAACCAGCCATAGAAGCAATAATACCATTGGAATTGAATCCAATGCCCACCAGCGGCAACACACACGGTGACTTTCCGAGAATTCCAAAGGTTGAAACAAAAGGATAATAAACATCTCGTATCCGCCAGATGATTGGATACGCCATTGCAGAGGGCATCCGTGACTTCTGTTGGTCGTGAATTCACAGCTCCGGCAGGGAATCTGAGCTGATGCATTCCAAAAGGTTCTGATTTATACAGAGGTTCTGTCTCCAGAGAGACGCTTATACCACTGACTATCTTCATTAATTACAGTCACTTGAATAAACACTTTAATTCAACACCATTTTGTCTGATGAATATTGATTCGATTGAACTCAAATACATCAACATTCTTGGGCATTAACTCAGAACTGTCTCATTTCGCAGCTTAATTGAATTACAGTAGACACACCCTCTCTTCGGTTGTCCATCGAAATCTAACGACTCCTTTAACGGTGAGATATTTGATGACTGTACAGTCCTATCCTGGACCCACAAGTTCTATTGCAGTTTGGGCATATACGTGTGGTAGTGGTGGCAACCATGGCTGCATTTCTCCTGGCTTTCTTCCTGTCTTCTGGTTGTTCTTTCCATCCCCAGAATACGAACCCGTTCCCTACACAGCTGACGCTATGTGTTACGGTCAGCAGCAAAATCCTTCAGGTCCTCGGAACTGACCTTTCACTTCCTTAAAACATTATTCTCTGTTCATTATAGTGCTTCTTCTGCACTCAAGCTGAGCATTGACCATGATGTAGCTGGCCGTCTAACACTCAGCGGGGTAGCCGCCATGGGGGCATCCTTATCACGTGCGCCAGCCACTGCAGCTGGAGCTGGATGATCATGGCTTCAATACTTCTGCAAGTATTTACAAATATGTCAGCATGAGGCACCCGCTCACGCTAGGTAACACACACACACACACACACACACACACACACACACACACACACACACACACACACACACACACACACACTCACACACACACACACACACACACACACACACACACACACACACACACTCACACACACACACACACACACACACACACACACACACACACACACACACACACACACACACACACACACACACACACAGTCCCAGATATGTACCTATTTATAACGGTGGGAACAAGTGCATTCTGCAAAAGCATTTTGTGATGTTTGCGAGAATCCCAAGCTGCCAGAGGACAAAAGGAAATTGTGAGAAATGTTTCAATCTGCAAAGAAATGGGAAGACCCGTTAACTAACAAAAAAAAATGGTCTTCTAAATTCGGAAATGAATTGATGCAGGATAGCAGGAATTGAATGAAAGACAAGCATTAGATGCAATGTTAGATATGAGACAGACTGAGCGAGTCCGACAGACGGAATGAAAGCCAGACAGAAAGCCAGTGACAGATGAGTAGGTTTGTGATAATCCTCTTGTATCTCCTCGTCTTTGGTGCAGTGTATGAATGACGGGTTAATTCTGTACCTACTAATCTGGTAGAATGTGAGAATGTGAGGTTCATTCTCCACCCGTCAGTGTCCATCACAGTGTGAGAGTGTTGGGTTCATTGTGAACCTGTCAGACTCTGGTCGCTGTGAGAGTCTGGGGTTAATTCTGTACCTGTATAGTTTGAGAGCCTGGGATTCATTGTACAATGTGTGAGTGCCGGGTTAATTCTGCTCCTGTCAGTCTCTTGTACAGGAGGTGAGAGTGGGGTTCTTTCTGTAACTTTCAACGTCTGTTGTACCGTCAGACTAAGGGGATCATTTTTTTTTATTCGAAGTACATTTTGACGACAATGTTAAACTACCTCAGGGTGATACTTTAATGCATTATACGCAGTGACAGTGTGGACGATGCTGATTATGTTAGATTAATACTTCAAGATTTATTCAGTCCGAAATAGAAAACCGGCACGCAATGTTCAAGCAAACATTTGATTATTAATTACGCTGTTGTATTCAGTTCCGTTGTTTTTGGCACATGCACAGAGATCACTGAAAAAAAAAAGATTTTCATACGATGCAATAATGATCAGTTATTTGTTGTCGTAAAAGTTAAAAGCAATAACGGAATGCAGAAGAAAGTATAACATCTGCGGAGAAAGAAGCATGATCAGGTGTAGGATCATAAAGAGATACAGCGTGAAGCCAAGTCTCCTTCATGTAATACTAATTCTATAAATGCGCAATGACTGTTGTCATTAATCCCCGTGATACGTGCATCACGTCGGTTTCGCAATCATCCTCTGACCTTAGATTTTTTTTTCCCGGAAAGGAGAGACGTGAGCGTAGATTTGAATATTCTTCAGAGAGCGGTGTGCAGGTCTTTGATAATAAAGGTATAAGGTATTTGATACCCCGCAGTTATATAGGGATATGGAGTTGGGATTCTTATGAGTCTATGGCATATATTGAAAGTAGAATTGCGCTTGCGTAGCGGATGGGAGACCTATTTTTAATATCGGTGTGTCTGTATGTCCGGTTGGTGTAATGGACCAGACTGTACACAACGCTTCAATTTTGTCCAAACTTTTGTTTCTACAGATCCAGCAGAGCTACCTCTTCTGGAATTGTGTACCTTTAGCTAATATCGTCAAATCTCCGACCTAATCCGACCTTACATACAGAACTCTGTGGAAGTGCTTTCCAGGTTTCCTCTAGAGACCCTCCCCCCCCCCCCCCCCCCACCCACACCATTTGGGATCCGATTCCACAAATTGCTCTGTGTCTCCTGGCCTTGCTTTCACATTTTGCCTGTATCTTGCGCATAATTATTTACCCTTCAGATTCAAATGAGAAAGTTAACCGTAATCGATCTATCTCTGACCTTCACGACTTTTTGAATCTCAAACATCACCCACACCATCCTCTCCTCCAAGAAAGAACAAGGTCATACAAGACGAAATCTAATCGAATATTATTTCTTATCTTATCAGAAATGTAAGGCAATGTTTGTTCGGAATGATCACAGGAAGAGGATAATGTAATAGAACCCCTGTCTTTTGCCTTGTATAAGGTGGTATTTTTAAAATGGCTGATTTCTGTCAGAGTGCTAGACGACTAGAAGCTGCGAACTCCCGTGACGTTGGGCAAAAGGAACTGTTGTCAGAAAAACTGCGAGTTCCTGTGATTTGTACTTGTTGTATGGGGGATCTAAACACCTGTTTCCAATGTACCATAATCCAGGACTCTCAACATCGAAGTTACTGTTCCTACAAGACTGACCAGAAATCCAATGAGAGCTTCTTCCCAGAACCAGGGTCAGAATAGCAGAACAGCAATCTGTGAGTGTTAACTGCATTCCCAGAAAACCAGTCCCAACCCACTCAGTCACAGTGGGGGTCAGTCCACTCGTCCCGAGATTGAGCTGGAGCTGGACAAACCAGATAATTTGGGAAGCAGGGGCAGAAATAAATAGGAGTTAGAGGGAGATAATTACCCCTAAGAATCAGGAGATGGGTAGCTGGATGACTGTGAGGAAAGGGAAGGGGATTAGTCAGAATGAGCAGAGAACACCTGTGGCCGTTCCCACTAATAATAAGTATACCGTTTTGGATACTATTGGCGGGGACGACCTACCGGGGACAAGTTGCACTGGCTACGTTGCTGCCACCGAGACTGGACCCTCAGCTTAGACGGGATGGAGGGAAAAGGGGAAAGCAGTAGTGATACGGAATTCGATAGTTAGAGGGACAGATAAGAGGTTTTGTGGAAGAGATCGAGGATCTCTGATGGTCATTTGCCTCCCTGGTGCCAGTGTCCGCGATATCTCGGATCGAGTTCTCAGTATTCTCAAGAGGCAGTGTGAGCAGCCGGATGTCGTGGTCCATGTAGAGGCCAATGACGTGGCTAGGAAGAGTGAGGAGGTCCTGAAAGGTGACTTTAGGCAGTTAGGCGCCAGGTTAAAGGACAGGATAGCAATCTCAGGATTGTTACCAGTGTCACGTGCAGACGGGTTTGGAAATAATAAGATAGCGCAGAAAACACGTGGCTGAATACATGGTGCAGGTGGGAGGGCTTCAGATTTACAGATAATTGGCCTGTTTTCCAGGGAAGGTGGGACATGTTCCGGCGGTACTATTAACATCTGAACTGGAGTGGGACAAGTATTCTTGCAGTTAGTTTCCCTAGAGAGACTCCAGTGATGTAAACTAGATACAAGGGAGGAGGGGAACCAGAATGCAGGAATAGATGTATGGGAGAAGGAACAAAAAGAAGATCGTAAAGTTGTTGACCGTATAGTGATGAACAGAGAATAATTCTGTGGAGAATTATTAAATGCATTTAAATGTTGAAGACCCTGAAAGCTTACGGAGTGCCAGACCGTCTACTGAGAGCAACAGAGTCCAGCTATACCGAGAGCATGGCGAAAGTTGTATCACCAGACAGAGAAACAGCAGTGTTCGAGCACCTAGCTGGTGTGCGGCAACCAGACACTCTGGCACCCTACATCTTTATAATCGTCCCTGATTACGTTCTACGTCAAGCTACCAAAGATCATGACAAGCTTGGTTTTACCTTAAAACCCAAACGAACCAAAAGGGTCAGACCAGTTACGCTCAGAGATCCCGGTTTTGTAGATGACATAGTTCTGCCCTCTAACCAGACGGAGGAAGCACAGCGGCTACTGACTAAAGTGCAAATTGAGTGCAATGAAGTTGGACTTCACTTAAACGCTAAAAAGACAGAGCTCATGGAGTTCCACTGCGATGATGGTAATCTCAAGAGCGTAAACAATGATACCACGTACCTCGGGTCAAGAATGTTGAGTTCGGATAAGGACATAAAAATACAGAAGGCGCTGGCGTGGAGGGCTATGAACGACATGAAGGAAATCTGGCGGTCGAACGTGCCCAGTCTGCTCAAACAGAGGATCTTCATAGCAATCATGCTTACGTACGGGAGTGAGACATGGAGACTCAACAAGACCATGAGAAAATCACTAGTAGGATGATATACTCGAATGCTCCGGTTGGCACTTGACGTGATTTGGCAACAGCACGTGACGAACGTCGAGCTCTATGACGACCTAACGATGCTCACTACTATAATCGAGGCTCGAAGACTTGAACCAGCGGCGCACTGTCTACGCCCTCCCAAAACTATGGTCAACAAGCTCCTGGAAGATAGCGGCGCGGCTAATGTAGATGAACTGAAAACACTGATGAGGGAGAGGGAGGAGTGGAGAGTCCCTCACCGTGACAGATCCCGGCGCCCTAGGCCTGAGTCGACGTTGTAGTAGTAGTAGTAGTAGTAGTAGTAGTAGTAGTAGTAGTAGTAGTAGTAGTAGTAGTAGTAGTATTAGTAGTAGTAGTAGTAGTATAGTAGTAGTAGTAGTAATAGTAGTAGTAGTTGTAGTAGTAGTAGTAGTAGTAGTAGTAGTAGTAGTAGTAGTAGTAGTAGTATAGTAGTAGTACTCCAGTAAATATTAAAAAATGCTAAACCCTTATGTAAGTCGATGGGAGGCTGAATTTCGTGAGGTATAGCAATAGCTATCTGTAATTTCATGCTGCTTTGGGTACAGCAGTGTCAGAGCAATCAGCAGAACATCCAAATAGTTCGCATTTTGCATTGCTTATGTAAGGAAAGAAATACGGATCGGCTTGTGAAGTAAAAGTACAGGTGGGATTCAGCTCCGGAGCTTCCACTTAACGGGGCAGGAGAAATTGTTCAAAGTTTCAAAGATCCATTTAATATCAGAGTATCTTTACAGTATAACCCAACGAAACAAGAACTCCACGAGGATAAATGATAAAATCTCCGAAGTTAGCCACACCCCTGCATTCCTGCACCCGACGCCTGCGCCGTTTGCGTGGATGCTGTGAAATGCACATTGATCCAAACTCGCGCACATATTATCAGACCGTACTCCATGTACGTTTACAGAGTACACTTTATAAATCTTACTACAACTAGGTATTTAATAGCGATACAGTATGAAAAGAAAAGAAAAGTTGCCAAGCTTATGAGAGTTCAATTTATTCGAGCACAACCGTTGGAGCTCTATTAGCGTAGCATTGGGTCCACTCTTCGATCTTCTCCGACCTCCTCGACCCGCCGCTTGGGACCAACCTCGGTGGTCGACCAGAGCGCGTCCAGCACGTCCGTCCATTCCCGGGTCTCCTTCCGAAAAGGCCCGCGCACTCACTCCAGGTGCCCACACATACAGATAGAACAACATTGCTGCCATTGGTTAGTTGCTCCGTTATCAATAATTATAACCCAAACATTGCAACTAAACAGTTACCCACAAAGAAGCAATTTCATAATAAATCTACAGAACAGCCATTTTATATATGCAGTTAGCAGTTAACATACAGTTAGTAATTTGTGAACCTTGTAGTTGTATGATTTTTATTATAGATTATTTGTGAACTATTCAATACTTAAACGAATGGCGTGTTCTCCGAGAGTTTACAGTGTGGATGCATTGTGAATATACAATATTTCCCCAGTACTTGACATTTATGAGATCCCTTGAAAGAGAAAGAGAGGTAATTCGTGCGTGAACGAGCGGAAGGCAGTCATGTGCTTGTGAGGCCTGTATTGACAAAATGATCAAATTAATTCTCTTTTTCACAATAGGTTCTCATTGTCTGCAAATGCCTGTTTCCGTGCATGCAGTAAACGTGCAGCTACTGATGTGCATTCCAGAGGCTGCTTCTCTTTCCGAAATTGTATAAAGTCATAGTATATAGGGTCCGCAACAACACACAAATGTTTTCCCTTTGTTCTTTAGAATACTTAGTAAGGATATTCACTCTGGTAATTAACTGTATATGGCAGTTAACTGCGACGGTTCTGAAGGAAGAAATGTCCAAGCTTAGATTTTTGTTTTCCCATCCCTGCGTATTTAGATTGTGATTGTTCTTGTTTCTTTGCCTTGGTAGTGATTACAGAGGGAGAAATGGATTCCACCCTGGCCATGTGAAATCAAGGCGAGAGGGATCCAGATATGAGTGTATCTATACCGTGTGCGATGAACCCACTGTTGACAGTAATTGACAGGAAGGCAAATTCGTGTGCACTTGAATTGGGAATTTGAAATTGGCATTTTGGGAGTCTGGTTCATTTGGGGAGCCTCAAAAGATGTTGCTGAAGACTTTGAAATACTGAATAATACCGTGTCAATATGGCAATAAAAGGTCCAGATGCAATTCTTCCCCTTGTGATTGTCAAGTCTTTGAGATAGTTTGGAATTTATTCACCCAATCTAACAATTACAGCAGCTCATTGACCATTTGCCCCTTTTCCTACTTGAACCTCATGAAGTGTGCAATCGTCCGTGGATTTTGCGATTAAAGGATCGCCAGGCACATAGTTATTTGAAATTATGACATATTGGACAAACCTAATGATTTTTAAAACTGTTTTATTCAAAAATTGCTCTGAATTGCAATTGGAGTAGGCGTTATCTACGCAGACGTCCATTTAACGTGAAAACATACTTCATTCCATCCTTCAGCTCTTGTCTGAAATTCCTCTGTGTCAGTGTATAGATACAAGTATTGGTGCACATACTCAGTATATGCAACATTGACCCAAATTGCTGTAGTATATATACCGGAGAACTGAAATATCTGTCCTGGTAAAAGAAATTTTCCACTTGCCATTTCAGGGAATGAACTAAATAGGGCATCCAAAATAATATGAAATTAGCTGATATTGCAAACAACAAAATCATCGATTTTCTACGGTTTTCCACCTCGGTATCTTTCTGTTTATCACTGCTGTTCCGAAGTCCTCTGCGGACTCTATTTGCCGCAATGATATGTCTTACTGTTAACCCATTGAACACTAGAATTAAGCCGATTGGTAGCAACGGTGATAAAATGCTGTCCAACAATTCGAGTCCTTTCCACACGGGTAAAGTAGCGTATTCATGTGTGACGGCGCAACGCCACGGCACGTTGTCAATAATGATGTAAGGTTCAAAAGCAAAGTAATACGGGACACTTCTCCCGCAACTCACTATAACCACCGTCACCATAACCACCGTTGCTGTTCTCTCCGTGCAGTGTCGCTCCCGCAGAACAGTCCGAAGCTACAAACCTAAGTACAACTGTCAGGAGTGACGAGCAGGGATCTAGAATATATATAAATATTGTTGGTCTGTTCCACTAATGCGAAAAATATAACCACCATCAGATCCGCTGTTGCCATTCCAACCAGATAACGGGTGATGCATTTGGAGAGTCCGCATTTTCCACGCGATAGGATCACGATCGCCGTTAAATTAACTACAGGAAATTTGGAAGAAAAAAAAACAGAATTATCGTTCGTTACAAATGTCTGAATGCTGACCGTTCTTCAAATGCTATGCAGGGTATGGTTTTAAAAGAGAAAAGGTGAAATTCAATGTGTGCCGACCCCAATGGTACACTCCTGCTGGAGGACCACAATGGACTGGCGACTTTCCGACAGTTTAGAACTGGGTATCTGCTTTCCTCGACTCAGCCACCGGTGAGTGGTCGATCGATCCATGAACAACGCCATTTCCATCATTAGAGGTGAAACAGTTGTATGGTTTATTTGTAATGAAATTAACAAATTTTAAGTCATGGGTTATAATTGAGTGATTATGGAAGAACTGACCTGCGTGTTGATATTTGTCTGGGCGGTCAGTTGAAAAAGCTGCCGATCTGGAAAAGCGACCAGTGTCGCTTAAGAAAGATGTGAAATGTCAAATATGAAAGTATGCTAATATCGGCAACAATGTAATTGACAAAAAAAAGCACATCACATTGAAAAAATATGGAAAATGTAAAAAAAGAACCTTTCGGATTCTTGAATCGTGAATTCTGCAAACACATTTCAGGCGACGTTTGCATCTGTGTTGATTAAAAGTCCGAACAGTGCAGCAGAACAAAAGCAAAACCACGGCACCGTACACATGGTGACCAGCTCCAATATCTTACCAGGGATACTGATCGCTACAATTGCAGGATAGAAAACGCCCGCGATGTAGTAAATCGCTGGATATCCCATATTCCATCAGAGGTAGCGTTCAGGTGTACGGAACTTTCCAAATGTTCATCTGGACCGGCGATCGATTTTACAGAATTATATACAACTCAGAGTAATTCCACTGAGGTAATTAGTGTGTTTATCGCGTCAGTTCTATTAGGAACATTCAGCTACACACAAACATAAATTAAAATGTTTTTCTCACTCTGTCTCCCGAAAGGATGTTACAAGTTATTAATTTTTAAGCAAAACATGAGGATTGCCAATTTAATTTCCAAGTCACCTGGATTCAGTTGCTGACGTGTTGTTTTCTGATCAGTGTTGTTTCTCTTCATAGACAACCATCCTGAGTAATCAACGAAGACAATCAACTTTAAACAGATTTATTTTGTCACATTCGCAGAGCACATTCGCTTCTGACATGGAGGGCCGGGGATTAGATCGGCGGGTGAAATGGGGTTCACTTTATTTAAGGGGGAGATAGGATCATTTTTTCTTTCGCTTGTTCTAGTCATCTCGAGTCACTTGGATGAAAGTACCGTAGACCGCGCCAAACTCACGCGTGAGAGAATGGTTTGTGTGGTTCTCAATAGGAGATATGCACGTGTTTCTGACCGACTGGCCAAATTATTGCAAGAGTGTGTTGTTCTGCCAACTCTGCAAAACTTTCTGGTGGTGTATCTGGCGTCGAATATATTACTTTCATTGACGGCGTGAATATATTGATCTCGTACTTGTCAAGTAAATACCATAAATATTTATTAAGCTAAATATCATCAACTACAATTGAATTAATGACGGCTCAGTGAAACGTATGTATTCCACGTTCAGGAACAGGTTTTCATTTACTTCATTTTACCTGCCAAAAGCCTTACTTCCTCTAACAGAGATCCATTGTGCTCTTTCAAAGAGAAGAACTGATGCTTATTTGTTGCTGATTGTTCATGTTATAAAAATGACTATTAAAATTTCTCAAATTTGGCAGCTTATGCTCAGTGTCAAAATAAAATCTCCAATAAACTTCCTTTTTCAAAATGCTATAGGCAATATTTTGTTTGCCACTTCCTGTGGCGTGCTTTGTTCCCCACCTGTCACCGAGCTCTCACTTGTGGTTCCAAGTAACTGTTTGCATGCCACTATGGCAACACCCTGGTACGCCACTTCGACAGGTGGGCTAAACCAGGTGACAGTAGCCGGGAACATTCAGACCTGGAGAGAGAGGAAATTCCTTACCTTAACATACAATACCAGATCCCGGAAGGTGCGGATGAGATCAACCGCAAGATGTAACGCCCAGGAATGCTGTGCTGCAACGATTAGTAGTGAGCGTAGGGTAAAACAATGCACAGAATGCTATAGAATGTCATGGCTATTCGCTGACGCTGAGATAGTCTCCAATCTCGACGATTTTTCGTGCCATTGGGTCAATGTTTTTGAGGTCGAGAGTGGAACTGCCTCAGTGCGGCTTTTTCACAATGAAATTCATCCCGACCTCATCATTGGCCATGAGGGACAACCAACACCAGCAAAGAATAATTTAAGATGAAATAGAAATAAAATAACAGATCAAACCAGTTTGGAAAAAAACGAAGTGCTAACATTGATAAACCCGGTATTTCATCTAGCATGATTTTCATAATCATGCTGGTATGCATTTATTTTCTAGTTGTCATCCCATATATTCCGAATAAATTGTCACCATGTCTATTTCAAGGAAAGAGTTTTCAGTTTATCGCCAAGGCACCTGTATAAATAGATAGATATATAGGCCAATGGGGTATTCCCTCCTCACTAGCGATCCATGACTGCAAGTAACAAGACTATAACAGGTCTACCGGCACATCACTGACCACACTGATGTTATCAGCGCTTACTCTGACATGCCACCGACAACATGGATAACGGCTCAGCTTCACAAGTGCACTCAATATTGCAATGTTATTATCTCAGCTCATTCGGTCCCACGGCACCTCACACAGAGAATATCAATAAGTATGCTGAAAATCTCAGTGTTTTTCCAGCCTTAACATGGACACAACGAAAAGAAGTACGACGAAAAGATCCTAAACCCTAACAATACCCCTCTTTAAAGAAATGTTCCTCAGCACAATAGCACTGCCAGTGATGATGCCCAACCACCACTGGCTACACTGTCACTGGATATCAGAGCATATTACTCATGTCTTTATTTGCAAATGGCCGCTCCCTTGGAGCAAATGAAATGCAGATTACAAACGGCAGAATCAATAGCTCAAATGTGCAGTCAATAATGCCACTCACAGTACACTGCTCAGCAGGGGACGGCTACCTGATGTGGACAGATTTTATGTGCTTCGTATCATTATGAATTTCATTTTAACTGTGATGCAGTTCAGACGTACAGTGAATGTACCAATGAGTCACCGAAACTGCAGTGGGACATAAAAGAAACATTGAACCTTGGGTTTTGTTGTTATTTTCTTACTGATATCGAGAGTGACCCGGAGGTTAAGGAGAGATATTCGCTCTTTTCTTTTTCATTAATCACATTTGGATGTGTCTATATTTGGAAGCCCTTTTTTTATTTTCTTGTGTCAAATAAAATTCGGTGCTATTTACTTGCAAGTCTTATTACACACTTTCATTTAGTCAGACCGCACAAATCATGTTCAGTGGTTTCGCAGATAAAGAACCTCAATGACGAGAATAGGTTCAACTTGCATTCAGTGGATTCAGATGAAGGAAACCACCGGGAAAAGTCAGAGTACCGCGCATTCATCACTTACACCTTTACTCAAACGATATGTTATTCTTTGATATACCATACCAAGAATAAATTAGTAAATATCATTATTAATACATGAGTACATGTGATCTTACGTCAGGTATACTTAACCTTTGAAAAATTGTGCGGGTTGCTACGAATAAAAGTGCAAGGTTTATATAGTTTCAAGCAAGCGGTCTGGAACAACAGGAGGGAATTATTGCACATCGCTGGTCAGATGAATTACAGTCAAGCTGTGACGTAGTTCGGCGCTTGCAGAACGACGGCGTAGCCTTAGTTATGTTCTGTGGCGATCCTGTGGACGCAGGAAAGTAACAGGGATGGTAGTCAGACTCCCAGCTGCCGGGGTCTAGCATGTTTCTGATCGCGTCCACGAAATCGTGAAATGGGAGGTAGACAGCCAGAGGTCGTGGTACATATTGGTACCAACGACATAGGTAGGAAAAGGGAGGATGAACCTGCAAACAGATTACAGGGAGTTAGGAAGGTAGTTGAGAAGCAGGACCTCAAAGGTGGTAATCTCTGGATTACTGTCTATGCCGCGTGAAGGTGCGTATAGATGCAGGATCAATGCATGAACGAGGGATTGGAGCAGTGGACAGCGATTCAGATTTCTGCATCATTGGGACCACTTTGGGGCAGACGAACCTTCACTGAGCTGGAGTCTAAGGTTCTGGACAGTCTCTCTGCAAAACCACAATTTCTCCAAAGACTCCTCGTGCCCAATTCTCGTCAAATTTTCAAGGAGTATTTAATAGTCCGGCAGACAATATGGCCCTGTAACAGAAGCTATCAGGATATCGTCTGCATACAGAATGAGCGTTGAATATTCGGACAGCTGGCATTCGTCCCAATCAGTTTTAACTGCTGCGGCATAAACTGCGGGCTTTCGGTAAACCCCTGTGGCAGACGTGTCGACGTATGTTGCTGGTTCTTATCATTCAAGGCAAATAAATACGGGCTATCCTTGTGCAAAGGGCTGGAGAAAATGCTGAGCACAGATTGATTACTATAAAGGTATTAGTTTCTGCAGGTATGGAAGTAAGAATAGTGTTGCTGTCCGGCACCAGCGAAGCGATAGGGATGACTATCTTATTAATGGTTAATTATTAATTATCACTTAATTGCTGGAGTGATACCTTCTTCGGCTTCACTAGCTATACGGTACTGTTTAATGCAGGGCAGTGGAACAATTCGTTGTGGAGTAACTTTACTCTCCGGAACTGTTTGGAATTTTCCCACATGAATTTTATATTGGGCCCATAGCTCCACTGGTTCCCGCGCTAAGGCTGTAGGGAGCAGTAAGGGGTCTTCATGCTGGTGGCTGCTGTTTTTCAACAGGTGCTTTCCAGCTCTAGGTCCTTAACATAATCTGTCACTCCTTTTCGTCAAATCTATTCGCGCTTTTTGACCCAGTACGGGCAGAGCTATAGTAGAAACAGCATTAGTTTGTTTGTCTTGTGATCGTCCCGATACCATTGGGTTTTGCTGGTGGCTTTATGGCCACTGTCAAATGAGGGTTTGAAGAATGCCCTTCGGAATCTGACATCCCGATCCTCCACTAAGTCTTCAGGACTCCTAATACCTCGGGACCAAAATACACATGAGATGTTGCCTTAAGCTTTTCTTTACCGTTTAAATAATGGTGTATAGCATGATTGCAGTGCCCGTCAGTTTGCAATGTACAATGGAGCTGTTTCTTTTCTCGGCTTCAATTAATCAAATATTGCTGATTTTGCTCGTCCTAAGATTGTGTCATACGGTCTCCGGTCTTGCATAGCATGTGGATTGCTATCCAGCTGTAACAGTATAACATGGGTGCTGTTCTTTCCTTTGCCAACCCTTTCTTTAATTTTACCGTCCCTAATTTGGGGAAAACTCCTTATATGTATCTTTAGCCGTGCAGTGCACTTTTCCCCCTAATTCACAAAGGGTCTGTCGACCCAACAGGTGAAGTGGACCTGTTTTAGATATAATGAAGTTGTTTGATAAAAACTTGCCCTTCACCTGCAGTAAGGCTGTCGTTGAGATAGGCTCAGTCATGGAAATTCAGTGGTTTCAACAATTGTATCACTCAAGAGGATGTCCATGGAATGGCTTACAGATGGCATCGTGGCACCCGTGTCAATCCGACAATTCAAATAACTGTTCCCTATTCTTACAGAGGTCATGGGTTCTTCTTTCATTTTCTTGGACAACCTGATTACCACCGGATGCACCACTTTTTCTCCGCGGCACCCCTAGGCTGACTAAAAGGAAAATTTGCTGATCCCGCAGCCGGAGGTGGAAACTCCCTGGACGTCGGGGCCGCTTTATCGTCTTAATCTTTTTGGCGGTGCTCTTTCCTGCCTGCAATTGTGTTCAAAGTCTTCACCTTACTTCCGAACCTTGTCGGTTTATTGGCAAGATCAACGCTAGCTGGCCGACTCCTGGCGTTTCATGTTTAAGATTTCAATTACAGTTAAGACAGAACGTTTCTTTATACAGATTATGTTCACAGTGAGCGCCCACTGAATATCAATCTGCGTAGACGAAAGCTCCTCCAACATTTTTCCTTCCGTGTTTTTTTTTTTGTTGTCCTCGCTTGACTGAGGGCTTCCACCAGCCTCAGCCGTGCAGGCGTCTTGCCTTATTCTGAGTCACCGGCCGGACGCTAGGCTATCGATTAACTCCTCTATTCACAGGGAGGTCTTTGGCAACTACCCCGTTCCTGCTAGATCAGGACTGTAGTAATTCGGACGCTACCCCCATTCAGCTAGAGCTGTCCCTATTTAACTCTGCTCTATTAGCTAGCCTTTATTCGGATCTCGTTTAATGGAGATCCCATCCACGTCGCCAGATTCTGTCGTGGAAATTTTAGCTAAGGACACCAGAGCGACTTCGAGTTTCGTTTTAAGAGTTTATTGATACGTTGTCATGGAGAGTCTGTAGCGGTCTCCCCGCCACCAGAGCTCTGGTTTCTAGGTTATACATAGCCCGTATTTATATAACAAGACATACAACTTTGCATGACGTTGTTTTTGTATCTTACAGTCGGTACATGATCGAACTTTTACATGAGTGTCAATTATCTCTGAGCGAGAGTCCTGGTCGATGGACTCCTTGGTAGGGAGATCTGTACCTGTGATGGACTCACGGTATCAAAAGCTATTCCATGGTTATTCCACTCACGAGCATTGTTATTTCCAAACGGGACCATGAGGCGATCAGTCAGGAAGACATGGAAAATATGCACAAAATGACATAAATAATCTGTAAGTGCTGGTAAACCTTTTTAGGATACTGCAAGCAGTATTACTGCAAACCGATTCTGAACTTTAAAGCCTCTACACTAAGAATTCCAGTCCATTTTGGGGAAATTATAGTCACACACCACTCTGGTACTTTTACAACTTTCCATAACCTACCTACGTTTCTGTTCCTATTTCTCCTGCTTGCACTTCAAAACATTTGGAAATTGAGGCACACAGCATTTCAAAGCACCCCTTTATCAACTCTACGTTACATCTTGAAAGATGCCCAGCAGGAGGCATGTTATTGACAGTGTCCATGAATTACAGTTCAGTGTCAGGGTTAAATAGGTCTCAATCCTTGAAGGTTTGTGTTTGTACTAGTGTTTAGCTTCGGCGCAGTGTGTTGGGCGTGCATAGATCTATATGCTCATTGCACTATGTTCGGCGTTTTATCGGTCTGAGCCCTGGTATTGCAGGTTATGTTATGATTGGAGACTCGATAGACAGGGGAGCAGACAGGAGATTTTGTGGATGTGGGAAGGACATCCGAATGGTTGCCAGGGTTCGGGATGTCTCTGACCGGGTGCATGACATCCTGGTACGAGAGCGAAAGCAACCAGAAGTCGTGATACATGTTGGTACCAACGACATATCAAGATAGGGATGAGGTCCTGATGAACGAGTTTCGGGGACTAGGCAGAAGGCTGAAGAACAAGACCTCAAGGGTGGCGTTCTCAGGATTGCTGCCAATGCTACGTGATAGTGATGGTAAGAATTGGAGGAGATGGCATTTGGATGCGTGGCTGAGGAGTTGGTGCAGGGGGCAGGATTTTCGATTTTTGGAGCATTGGGATCTCTTCTGGGCAAGGTTGGACCTGTACAGATTTGATGGGTTGCACCTGAACTCGAGGGGGATCAACATCCTTGCAGGTAGGTTTGCTAGCATGGTTCGGGAAGGTTTAAAATAATTTGCAAGGGGGGTGGGTCATGGTGAGATAGAGCAGTGAAAGAAGTGCATGGAGTAAAGCCAGATCTAACATATGGAGAGGCTTTGAGGAAAGAGAAGCAGCATAAAGGTTGTAAAGGTAGTAAGGTAGAAGGGCTAAAGTGTGTTTTCTTCAATGCAACAGGGACAAAGGCGATGAACTGAGAGCTTGGATACATACATGGAAGTATAATGTAGTGGCCATTACATAGACTTGGCTGGCACCAGGGCAGCAATGGATTCTCAATATTCCTGGATTTCAGTGCTTTACAAGCGATGGGGGGCGGGAAGGGGAGGAGATGTGGTATTATTGGTCAGGGATACTATTACAGCTACAGAAAGGGTGGGTGATGTAGCAGGATGCTCTTTTGATTCAGTATCGGTGGAAGACAGGAACAGGAAAGGAGCAGTTACTCTGCTGTGGGTATTCTTTCGGCCCGCTGATAGCAGCAGAGATACCGTGGAGCAGATTAAGAGGCAGAGTTTGGAAAGATACAAAAATAACAGGGTTGTTATCATAGGTGACTTTAACTTCCCTAATATTCATTGGCACCTGATAAGTTCCAAGGGTTTAGATGGGACAGAGTATGTTAAGTGTGTCCAGGACAGATTCCTGTCATAATATGTTGACGGGCCGACTAGGATAAATGCCATATTAGATCTAGTATTAGGTAACGACCCGGGTCAGGTCACAGATCTCTCAGTGGGTGAGCATCGGGGGGGGGGGGGGGGACAGCGATCACCGCTCCCTGGCCTTTACCATTATCACGGAAAAGGATAGAATCAGAGAGGACAGGAAAAATTTAATTGGTGAATGGCAAATTACGAGGCTATCAGGCAGGAACTTGCGGGTGTGAATTGGGATGATGTTTTTGCAGGCAATGGTACTATGGGCATGTGGTCAATGATTAAGGATTAAATTTGTTCCGGTGAGGAAGATAAAGAATGCTGGCTGAAGGAACCATTGGTGCAAGTGAATGGGAAAATCCAGTCAGCTGGAAGAAGGCAGCATACATGAGCTTTAAGAAGCAATGATCAGATGGGTCTATTGAGTAATATAGGGTAGCAAGAAAGGAGCTTAAGAAGGTGCTGAGAAGAGCAACCAGGGCGCATCAGAAGGCCTTGGCGAGTAGGGTATAGGAAAACACAAGGCATTCTCCAGTTATGTGAAGAGCAAAAGGATGACAGGAGTGAAGGTAGGAGAGATTAGACATAAAATTGGGGAGATGTGCCTGGAGGCTGTGGAAGCGAGCGAGGTCCTCAGTGAATACTTCTCTTCGGTGTTCAACAATGAGAGGGAAATTGATGACGGTGAGGACAATATGAGTGAGGTTGATGTTCTGGAGCTCGTTGATACGGAAGGAGAGGAATTGGTGGAGTTATTAAAATCCATTAGGACGGATAGGTCCCCAGGGCCTGAGGGAATACTCCCCAGGCTGCTCCACAAGGCGAGGGAAGAGATTGCTGTGCCTTTGTCTAGGATGTTTATATATTCGTTGTCCACGACAATGGTACCGGAGGACTGGAGGGAGGCGAATGTTGTCCCCTTGTTCAGAAAGGTTAGTGAGGATAGTCTGGTAATTATAGACCAGTGAGCCTCACGTCTGTGGTAGAGAAGACTGGAAAAGATTCTTGGAGATAGGATCGACTGGAATTCAGGGAATCATGGTCTAATCAGGGACAGTCAGCAAGTCTTTGTGAAGGGCGGATCGTGTCAAACAAGACTGATAGTTCTTTGAGGAGGTGACCAGCAAATAGATTAGGGTAGTGCAGTGGATGTGACCGACATGGATTTTATTAAGGCATTTGGCAAATTTCCACGCTGTAGGCTTATTCGGAAAGTCAGAAGACATGGACTCCAGGGAAGTTTGGCCAGGTGGATTCAGGATTGGCTTGCCTGAAGAAGGCAGAGGGTCGGGTGGAGGGAGTACATTCAGATTAGAGGGTTGTGACCAGCGGTGTACCACAAGGATCTGCTCTGGGACCTGTCCTTTTCGTGATTTTTATTAACGACCTGGACGTGAACGTCGAAGGGTGGGATGGCAAGTTTGCAGACAACACAAAGGTTTGTGGCGTTGTAGATAGTGTAGAGGATTGTCAAAGATAGCAGAGAGACATTGATAGGATGCAGAAGTGGGCTGACAAGTGGCAGATGGAGTTTAACCCTGGGAAGTGTGAGATGGTCCACTTTAAATGGACAAACGCCGTGGCAGTGTACACAGTACTTGGGAGTGCGGAAGAGCAGAGGGATCTCGGTGGTACATGTCAACAGATCCCTGAAAGTTGCCTCACAGGTAGATAGCTTAGTTAAAAAAGCTTATGGGGTGTTAGCTTTAATAAGTCAAGGGATGGAGTTTATGAGTCGCGATGTAATGATGCAGCTCTACAAAACAATGGATAGACTACACTTGGAGCACTGTGTCCAGTTCTGGTCGCCTCACTATAGGAAGGATGTAGAAGCATTGGAAAGGGTACAGAGTAGATTTATCAGGATGCTACCTGGTTTAGTGTGCACGGATCATAATCAGAGATTAAGGGAGCTAAGACTTTGCTCTTTGGAGAGAAAGAGGATGGGAGGAGATTTGATAGAGTTATACAAGTTATTAAGAGTAATAGATAGATTGGATAGACAGCACCTCTTCCCCATGGCACCACTGCTCAGTATAATTAGACATGTCTTTGAGGCAAGGGGAGGGAAGTTCAAGGGGGATATAAGAGGAAGTTTTTTTTTTACTCAGAGAGCGGTTGGTGCGTGCAATGCAATGTCAGTGGTGGAGGCAGAAATACTAGTGATGTTTAAGAGCCTGCTAGACATGTATATGGAGGAATTTAAGGTGGTGGGTTATATGGGAGGCAGGGTTTGAGGGTCGGCACAACATTGTGGGCCGAAGTCCTGTAATGAGCTGTACTATTCTACGTTCTATGTTCCACGTTCCAAGCTCATGCAGCTCTGTTTCAGCACCACCGTTTTGAGTTTCTCATTTTACGCCCGCCAAAGCGGATTCATATCAGATTGTTAACTAATTTACTTCTTTCCATACACCGGATTTCTAAAGAAAATACCTACTTATTTCTTATTGAAGGGACATGTTGTTCTGCTTTAAACAGTTAAAGCTACCGAAATACCGTGTGATTTGTTTTCTTTTGTAATTCCAATATATGTAATAATAGCAGAACTGATCTACGCACATCTCCCTCAGCTGCTGGGTAAAACAAAGGTTAACTGTTATTGTCATTTCGTGGAAAATAAATTGCGTCAATTCAGGATAGGCTGCTGACGTCAGCGGAGGTTCTATCTCTTATTAATAAGAGTCCCTTTCAATCAGTTCCCCAGTTTCAGCGAGAGCAGCCTCTCCTGCCAAGGACAGAGATCCGGAGCGGCACCAAGAGGGGGAATAAGAACAGACTGTCTGGTTCTGTCATGGATCACACACCGGGAGGGACAGTTTGGAATATAACAAGAAATGAGAAAAATACCTTCTGGATGGTTCCATATATTTTGGCAGAGGATGATTGGCTAACGGTAGATTATCGAATGATGAGTGTGTTTATCACCATTCAAGTGATTTTCTTCCCCGTCCTCGCTATCATTGCTCTTCCCGGTGAGTCTCTTTCCAAAGATAACTTATGAAACAGCATTGAATCGCACGTTTTCTTGTCACGTTTTCCTTTCCTAATAATAATTAAGGCTGCTCTCGCACATCCCAGCTGTTGATTAAGCAAATCATTACCCTATTATCTTTGGAAATTTACTGTTCTGATGATCCCTGTCTAAGAAAATATGTGCTGTCAGTTGTGATGATCCAGATCAGGTTTACGAGAATGATTCAGGAAATAAAATATTTAATGTTTGAAGCGTGTTTGATTGCCTATTGCCTGGATTAGCAGGAGTTTATGGGAATAGGGCAGAAAGACTGGGGAAGCTTACCTGTTGCTGAAAGTCTCAGATGGAGCCGTCGTGCAGTGGATGCGTCCAACAGTGTGAGAGTCCAGGTCCAGACAGCGCAAAATCAACATGGATGAATTCCACTTGGAACAGCGCTGCCGAGGAATTTCTATCGGCAGAGGCAATGTGTCTGTGGATCTCATTGCCGTGGATGGCTGCTGAGGCCAAATGATTGGGTGTATTTTAAGCAAAAGTTAATAGGTACGCAATTAACAGGGATATCAAAGTTTATGGAGAGAAGGCAAGAGACAGTGTTGGGATGAAATCTATCAATTATGGTTGAATGGCTTCTGATCGCATGCTTGGTCAGGCTGCCTTAGTAAATGCTGCAGATGCAATGGTTAAATTGCTGATGAGTTCGCTTATAGACAATCATTGCACACAGCAGCCTGTCGGTGATCATGACGTGTGTCGGTGACAAATCACCTTCATTGTTGCTGAAAAAATAACGCATCATCGATACTTCAATGAATGACATTCAATTGTAAAGGCGAATGTACAAGATGCAAACCGTGAGACTCGCGGTGTGACTTGAAGGTGACGTCGCCAAACAAGAGTAGACGTGCAATAATAAGGTTTTGGTCTGCTACCCCATTTGCTGATCCAGACGCCCCGGGAAACTATCAGGGACGGGGATCTGCGTTTCAGCTAAATCGGGTAGGTGTCAAGGTCACTTATTTCACAATAAATGAGTTTTCAGAGATTCCACAGATGCATCATTCAGCTCTTTTCCCCCAACACGGACGGAATTTCCCAATCATCAGCCATCTTCATTTGTGTTTGTCGCTGTCTGTTTCGCTGCCGATATTCGATCGATCAGATTGCACTGATTTTCCACTATGCAAAACCGTTTAGTTTTATTGATTGTTAATCTTTACAATTATGTTATTATGTCAAGTAGACTCATTTCCATCATTGGTACATATTATATACTTGCTTTAAGAGAACTCTGTCTTCTGTGTTTACTGTGATTGTTTATTTTGTTCGTAGTGAACACGGTGACCATATTCATCCTGTCTCGTGGTAAGTGCGGCCTCTCCAGAGTTGTCACTTGCTACCTGGTTGCCATGGCAGTGACGGATATTCTGGATCTTATCCTGGACCTGATATTGAGCAAGATTCCACTTATGTACACGCCATTCCTCGTTTTCGTCCTATCAATGCCCAAGGTGTGTAATATCCAGGCTGCTCTGATTTACACCGTCACCGACTGTTCGGTCTGGTTCACCGTCATGTTCACTTTTGATCGGTTTGTCGCCATTTGTTGCCAGAAGCTGAAAACAAAATATTGCACCGGGAAAACTGCGGCTGTTGTTTTGGGGACAGTGACTGCGATCAGCTGTTTGAAGAATATTTACTGGTATTTTCGGCTCTCAGAGATATACACATGGTCAATCAATCCATTCATTTGTGAAAAGAGAGATTATTATTTGAATTTCACTTCTCAGGTTGACTTATTCTATTACTTCCTCACCCCTGTATTCCAATTTCTGCTGGTTCTAGTAACGAATGCTTTCACCGTCAGGCACGTCTTGGTCACGAGCAGAACTCGCAGGAGACTCAGGGTTCCCGGAAACGGACAGAGTGTCAGAGACCCGGAGATGGAGAAACGCAGGAAATCCCTCGTTTTATTGCTGATCGTCTCTGGCAATTTCATCCTGCTGTGGGCACCTTTCACTGTGTTCTCTGCGTGGGATCGGATATGCGATCTTACCAATTTTCTGCTTCCGCCCGAATCTCTGCGAGAACTTGGCATCATTTTGCAGCTTCTGAGCTGTTGTACAAACACGGCCCTTTACGCCTTTACACAGACCAAGTTCAGGGTGCAACTAAATAACGTGGTCAAATCCCCGCTCGCTCTCTTTGTAGTGAAGAAGTGGTGACTTAGCGGTGTCTCCCGACACCCAACCCACCCAATGCCTCCCTGCGCCGAATCCAACTAACGTTTATACATTGTGGCGACTTCCTGATCCTCTAGGACCGGCGTTGTCCTTCTTCCATTCACTCCTCTCAAGGGCCCCTAACATAGCAGGTTCACAATGCACTTCCCTCATTCTCCAGCCCATCCTCCCATTTCTGCCCAACAGGTCTCAGTACATTTTTCCCCACAGTTGCACCGTGCAGTACTTCTGACTGCCCGGATACATTGGTCCATCTGCAAATGCCGGACTCTTGCGAGGGCGTCTGTGTTCCCGAAACATCCTGTTCATTCTCGACAGTGGTGACTGAATTGCTACTACAAACCATTGAAAACTGAATTAGTGCTGCTTCCTGCACCCACGCTGAGCTCGTCAATTTCATCTACGTTGCCTACAACTTCCCAGAAAGCCCTCAGATCAGTCTGTCCCATTTTTTCTCCGCTCTTGTCTCTCAAACTTTCGGTCCGGAATTTCAGAGATAGACCATTCAAGACATCTTTAACAAAGCCTAGCTACTGACTCCCACAGTTATAGTGAAGATACCACCTGCCACATGGACAATCGCCCAAGTGCTGTTCCATTCTATAATTTCATTGGATGTGAATTTCCTCTCAAGATATTTTATAGTAAACGGAGGCTCCCTTCAGCCCGATCAATGCTGCCATCAGCAACGTCTGTTGCGCTTCCTGCAGGTAACATCACTCCATCCCACCCAGAATAATAGAAGGGATGGATTTCTTTGCCTTCAGTCAACAAGCCACAAGTCTCTGCATAAAAAATATTGTCATGTAACTTCCACCACCTCCATAGCGACTCTACCACTAGGCACGACCTTCCCTCCCCTACATCCTTCTCCGAAGATCGTTCTCCACACGACTCCATTGTTTACTCGTCGTTGCCCACAATTCTCCACTATTCCTGTCTCCATTCTCTAGACGTTATTTCCACACGGGCTCTGGATATTGAAGAATAACGGAGACCACATTGGTAACACACCTCATTTCCAGCCTCAGTTCCTTTGCGAAAAATAAAATGTCGATTATCCATCCAGCTACAATCGAAAAAACCCATTTTCTGCAATTATGTCATTTATAATCCCTGTCAGACCAAGATATAATCGGGGCCGCGGACAAAGTTGTTCTGAAAGTCGTCATGAGCTTAGAGGAGAGTTAATTAGGGACAAGGGCCCCATCGAGTGACCACACTTACTGAGGAAGATATAGGCAATTGACATTCACTTTTGTTATTGAAATATTATCGGGAATGACCTTGACGTCTGACAGAAAATCTCGCTGTAATATTTTTTATCTTCACAATAACGTTGCTCCTTATCCTGTCGCATCACTAACATAACGACAATATCTAAATTTAAACACGTCCGGCAGCTGAACAATACTACTAAAGACGTATCGCAGATATCACCAGCAGGAATGACACTGGTTCTCCAGTCCCAACAGATTATTTTCGATCAAATGTATTGAATTTGCAATTCTGGCTTATCCGGTAACAAGTACAGTGCCTATAGAAGTATTCACTCCCCCACACTGGGAATACCATTGTAGCATGGACACTCACATGGATCTCAGGTATGCCTTCCTCTTGGCCGGCTACGTGGAACAGTGTCTGTTCCGAGCTACACTCGTGTTACTCCCCAACTGTCCTGCGCTACATCGACTACTGCATTGGTCTGTCTGCTGCATGCATGCGGAGCTCATCGTCATCGTCAACTTCGCCTCCAACTTAGACCCTGGCCTCAAATTTACTTGGCCCATTTCCGATACCTCTCTTCCTTTTCCCTTTCTCTGTCTCTACATCTAGAGACATCATATCTACCGTTGTCTACTGTAAATCCATCGTCTCTCACAGCTACTTGGACTATACCTCTTCCCATTCTGTTACTTGTGAAAATGCCAGCCGCTTTCACTAAATTCCTCCCATCTCCTCGGTCAGTGCTATCAGGATGAGGCTTTTCAGTTCAGATCAAAGAAGCTGTCCTTCTCCTTCAAAGAAATGGGCTTCCCTTCCTCCAGCATCAATGTTATCCTCAACTGCATGTCTTCCATTTCCTGCGTCTGCCCTCTCACTACCCTGCCGCTGCCCCACCTAGGACCGGAACAACTTGTCCTCACCGGCCATCCCTCCAGCCTCGGCGTCCAGCACATAATTATCCGTAACTTCAGTCATCTCCAACGGAATCACACCGCCATGCGCATCTTCCCTTCCCCCTCCACAATCTTAGATTTCCACAGGGATGAGACTCCGTTGTCCATTCGCCCCTCGCCACTGATCTCCCTCCTGTCTCTTATCTTTGCAAGCTCAACAACTGCTACACCTGCCCCTACATACTCCCTGATTGACATTTAGGTCATCAACCTGTCCTTCCAGGTGAGACGACACTTCAGCTGTGAGTCTGTTGTGGTCATTGATTGTATCTACTGCTTTGGTGTGACCTCCTGTATATCGGTGAGACACGACGTTTATTAGGAGACTGCTTAACCGAGATTATACGCTTCGTCCATCAGAAAAAGCGAGACCTCCCACTTAAATTTCACTACCATTCCCATTCCAACATGTCTGTCTATGGACTTCTCTACTCTCGGGATGAGGCCACAGTTATTTTGGTGGACCATCACCTTATGGCAGGAACGTCAGTTTCTCGAATTACCAGTAATGTTCTCCGTCTTCAGCAGTTCCTATTCCCATTTCCCTCTCTAAACTTATCTCCGCAAGTGCCCGTCACTCCTCTCTGGTTCCCTCTCCCCCTTTTCTTTCTTAAATGGTATTCTGTCCTCTCCTATTAGACTCCCCTTCTCCACCCTGCACTACTTTCAGCGATCAACTCCCAGATTTTTACCTCTCCAATGTCCCCATCCTGATTTCACATATTCCCTGTGATTCTTCCTGCCTTTCCCCCACCTACTAAATCTGCCACCAAATATTTTGTCTCCAGTCCTAATGAAAGGTCTCGGCCCGGTACATTTTCCATAGATGCTGAATTCATCCAGCATTCTGGGCGTATTTCTCAATAAAGAGAACTCGGTGACTATTTGGTTGAGTAGAGGGTGTAATGCCCTGGTTCAGATCTTTAATGTTATGCTATATATATTTACTTTATTAGTTCTGTAAGAGCAGCCTCTTCTGCTTCCAAACTGTTTGGTTTATTGTTGAAAGTAAGTGATGATGAGGAATCCGGGCCATCCAAATACAATACCAGAACTGGGGGGAGATTTTTGTTGAGGGACTCCAGGGTCCGTCTTGAGGCTTTTTCTCGGTGAGACATGAAGAGAGTAAACGCTGGGGAAAACCGATCGTAGGATACGACCCGGATTATTCGAGATGGATTGCGACCGACTTTGGGAAGGTGGTATGAGCTTTCACGCAACCGACGGACCAGTCCGTGAGTGCAGAGTCGTTCACGCTGAGCTCCTACTTGTAAATATTTGACTGGTTTTAATACTTCATTTTTTTCCGCTTTATTTACTGACCTTTAAGTTAAGATTCATAAATATAATTCCTTTAATTGTAAGTACTGTGCTGTCTGCTATTTCGTTCCACTAATTTGTAACAAGGTAGCACATTACATAGCATCTACGCAAACCGATGTTTAATGTGGGGGACTGTCTCAATCTCTCTAGTTGTTCCGGAATGGAAGACGGTATTCCCTAGACTTAGGAAGCTAAAGAAACCAGGGGGCTTGTCCGGGATCGATTTAGTTCGATAACTTGTGATCGCCCTGAGCATTGATAGAGTGTGTTGTGTGGTTAACCCTATGTTAAACTATCGTCCGGTACTATTTCCGATACGTGGTTAAGGATGCTGCAGGGAGGGAGGGGTCGTCAGCTGACTATAATTCCCATGAGGAAGGGAGTGTTGGCTAGCGTGCGGAATCACAAGCCGAGTCTCCCATAGCTGTGGAAGCGGATTTCAAAGGCAGGTTGCTCTCGTTTATTTGCCGGAGCGAGGGGAAGGAATGGTCTGATTCAGAATGTCGAATAAATCTCGAGCGAGGAATGAGGATTCTGAGTTGGAGTCAGCCCTTACCTCCTTGGCCAATAAAAGGCGAATTGCACATGCCTTGGGTACTAGCTATAAAATCTTGTATGTTCTCAAGAGTGAAGACCTCCCCCGAGGGGGAAGAGGAGTCTGAGACTTGGACGGAGCAGACCTATCAGAAGCCGGTTGAGTGACAGTGCTCTAATGACATCAAACACAGCGATTGTTTGAAAGTTTTAAATGGGCCGGCTGCTGACGGAGGGAGAATCGTACAGACACAGAACCCCTTTGCTACCTCTGCAAGCTACACGGAAGCGATAGACAGTGTGTTTGGCGCGACAGGAAGCCCAGTGGGTTTCAGGACATGCTTCAGGAGGAAGTTGGAGAGAACTTTCTGAAAACATTCTCCATCACCCTGTGTTCCGAGCTGCTTTTGAGGAATTGCGTGGCCTTGCTGGGCAGGATGACGAGCATAAACGGGGGATTCTGTGAAGCACTCAGTCCCAACGGGTCATGTTACGGTCTGGGGAAGTACTGTTCCTACAGTGACTGGAAAACCCAAATTTCCCGGAATACCTGACGCCGAGTTCCTCTTCTTGGATGCTCCAAAAGACCACGAAGAGGAGTCATGCTTACCAGATGGGATGCGGCAGAAGCCCTCGGTTAAACAGGTGAACGGGATGGCAGTGATTGTCAGGAAGACTTCTGAGAGGAACGGCAGACTCAGGAGGGAGATGCCTTTGGCACCTCTGTTTCTGGTTACGGAAATGTCTAACGTCTCTGTGAGACAGGCCAGGGAGAAAACCTTACCGAAAAGCGGAAAGTTGATTCCCTAGTCATTCAGCTTTTGTGACTCCCCCCTACCAGGAGATTGAAAGAAGATTTTGAGTCTGGAAAGTGTATTTTCTTTGACGAGTCTGATGTGGGTTCTTCCAAGAGCACTCCCCACGTCTCCGGATAACCGAGGACACCCTGTTCAGCGAAAGGTCCCGGCAACCGGCTCCTACAGAGCAGGACGACATTCGGTATCATCTGTGGAAGCTGAAGGAAGCCGGCATCATCAGTAAGTACAGAAGCGCCTCTGCGTTCGCATTAACAGTGGCCAGGAAGAAGAACCGGAAGGTATGGAAATACAGGCGAACGTGCATCACAGACAGTAAACTGATCAAGGTCGGTTTAGGTTAAAAGAGTCACAGCCTGGGATCCAATTGCATGCGTTAGGTTCCTGAAAATAGATTCGCAGGCTTGTGATGTCTGGGATATAAACATTTTTTCGAGGAGTTGGGGCAGGGCGTAGTTCAGAGTTTTATTTTTTTCTGAGTGATAGACAGAGATGACAGGGTTTTAAAGGCGAAATTGCATATTCTTGTAGACAACATTAGTCAAAGAGACTGATATTTCTTTGTTTCCGGCTATCTTTCTTATCTCTCTCTCCCTCCCTCCATCCCCCCTCTCTCCACACTGCAATACACAGGCATAGATAAACGCAACACAAACAGACGCTGCAAATTCCACACCTCAGGACAGGCACTCACCTGCACACATGTGTGCGTGCGCACAAAACCCGGGCTGTACGCACTGACAGCCTCACAGAACACGCACCATTCATCATCGACTGAAATGTTTAGTTAGAATACTAGAACACAGCAAAATTGTCCTTGTTTACGAGTCGGTGCTTTTATCTGAGAGTATCTCCATGTTTCCGCATTCGCTGTGTCAGTGACCAGAAAGAAGGAGGAAGTTCAGTCCTTTCGGAATTGTATTTCTTTCAGGTTCTTCCTCGTACTCCCCTTTGTCCTCGTTCATCAAGTTATCAAGTTGTGTTTTATCCTCTTTATCAGGACCATGCTGGTAAAGAATATGACATGAACATTGACTTCTCTAACTTCCTCTAATGACACTCAACCCCTTCTTACCCCATCCCTGACATATTTAGTTGTTTCGTTTTTCTTCTGTCTCTCTGCCCATCACTCTGCCTGTTCTCCATCTCCCTCTGGTGCTCCCGTCCCCCCTTCATTCTCACTGGGCCTCACGTCCCATGATCCTTTACCTTTTCCAGCTCTGTATCACTTTTGTCAATCACCTTTCCAGCATTTAGCTTCATCCCACCCCCTCCGGTCTTCTCCTATCATTTCGCATTTCCCGCTCCCCCTCCTTTTTTCAAATCTCTTAGCATCTTTCCTTTTAGATGCTGCCTGGCCTGCTGTGTTCCACAAGCATTTTGAGTGTATCGTTCGAATTTCCCGCATCTGCAGATTTCCTCGTGGGTACTTTGCATTTGCCTTCACCGGTGCACTGGTCATGGTCTCTCCGGAAACACTTGATTATGGTAGGGTCCCGGAGGACTGGAGAATTTTAAATGTCAATGCACTCTTTAAGCGGAGAGAAAGTCAAAAGAAAGGAAATTACAGGCCACAGCTTCACCTCACTGCTTGGGGAACTGGAGGAATCTATTATTAAGGATTCGGATTCGGGGAGCTTGGAAAGTAATGGTACAATAAGTCGAGGTCAGAATTGTTTATGTAAAAGGAAATCTTGTCTGAATAATCTGTTAGAGTTCTTCGAGGAATTGATAAACAGAAAGCAAAGAAATGAAGCAGCGGATGCCATTTACTTGGACTTTCAGAAAGCATTTGATAAGCTGCCAAACATGAGCCTGCTTCCTACGGCGTTGCAGCAATGTTACTGGCTCAGGTATCGGAATAGCTGGCAGGCCGGAGGCAGCGGGTGTGAGTGAAGTGGCTGCCGGTGACTAGTGGTGTTCCTCAGAGGTCAGTATTGTGACCGCAAATTTTTACGTTGTTTGTTCATGATTTAGATAATCGAATAGTTGGCTTTGTGGCAATGTTTGCAGACGATACCGATATAGTTGGAGTGTTTCGCCGTGCTGAGGATAATGCGATTGCAGAATGACTTAGACAAATTGGAAGTACGGTCAAAAAAGTAGCAAATGGAATACAGTGTAGGAAAATGTAAGGTTAAGTATTTTGGTAAAAGGAACAATGGTGCGGACTATTATCTAAATGGGGTGAATTTACAAACATCAGACACCTGGAGTGACCTAGGAGTCCTCGTACAGGAGTTAAATTTACAAATTAAGGCTGTGGTAAAGAAGGCAAATGAAATGCTCTAATGTATATCAAGAGGAACAGGATATCAGAGCAAGGAGATAATGCTAAGACGTTATAAGACACCTGTCAGGTCACAATTGAAGTATTGTTAACTGGGTTAGGTCCGCATATCTCAGAAAGGATGTATTCTCGTTGGACGTATTCCAGAGGGGTGTCACGAGGACGGTTCTGGGAATAAAGTTGTGAATATGTGAAGAGCGTTTGGCAACGTTGCGACCGTAGTCACTGGAATGTAGAAGAATACGTGGAGGAGTGTCTGACTGAAACGTCTGGTATGCAGAAAGGACACGATAAGATGGATATCGAGAGGATGTCTCCTATGGTGTGGTGTTCAGATATAGTGAACACAGCCTCAGAATTGAGGGGTACATTTTTATAGCCGCAGAGTAGTGAAATTCTCTGCGGCGGCGGCGAATGCCAATTCCGCCAAATACGTGGGTACACTTCAAGCGGAAGTGGTTCGTTTCCTGATTGGTCAGTGTATCGAAAGACATGGCGAAAAGGCAGGACCATGGGTTTTGAGTGTGTTCCGGGACTAGCCTTGATGGAACGGCGGAGCAGACTCGATGTATTACATATCCTAAATCTGCTCTTACGTTTGCTGGTCTTATGGTTTCTTCGTCACTTTACCCACGGTCACTCGAACTCGCGGCTTCTTCCTGCTGGTCATGTACTATGCCACTTTTCGGACACGACGCAACCGCCATTTATACAGGGCGATGGACAGGGGCTGAATTAAATTTTCACCTTCCCCGTTGTCATTCTGTACAAGTATTTAATTATCATTTCTGATGTGCTACTATTGAATATTTTAATAGACGTTCTATTCTATGACTTCGTATGGTGATGTTTCAGATTGAAAAAAAAAGCCGTGAAGTTCATAGCTAGAAGGATAACGGGAGCCTCTTCCATTTAAATCTGGAAGGTACATGTCTCTGCAGAAGTGAGGTGATGTAGGCAGAAAATCTGCGCAAGGCTGCGTGGCTCGGAACACATGGTGTAATGTGAAGAAATTTGGAGGACCCGAGGAACCCTGGGAAGCACGTGGGCAGATTTCTGAATATCCGGGTATTGTTCGGTCTGTCACTCAGCAGACGGATGGGAATTTGTCCTTGCTGGGTGACGGCACTGATGGCTGCAGCAGATAACTCTGCTAGTACTATTTGAACGTAAGTTTTTCCCACTTTTGAACCGTTGTGTACGTACGATCAGTCTATGTATATAGTTAATCTAATGTATTTACCACCACATTAAAGAGTGACTTCATAACTGTATTTTATAGGATTGCGTTTATATTTTGTATTTATTGTGGTTTTATACGTAATGTACTTGATAAAGCTAATCGGTTTCGAGTAATATGCGTTTCGCTTTCCTTAACGCTCGTGGACTGAGGAATGGCAATAACCAATTCCAAATCTTGAGAAATGATACAGGGTTGTAATCACAGAAAGGTACAGACTGATGAGAGAGGGAAAGATAATGCCGAAAACGCACAAACGAAACTATAGTTGGCCGCATTCGAGGAATTTTACGAGGAGATTTTTCGGTGTTTCTGAGACTAGATTATACAATGAAAATTATTGAACTAAATTCAAATCAACGCTGCTAAGAGATTTTAACCTTACGTGGCAGGGTCATCACTCCCTGACCCATGATATTTAGCAACTTCACAATAAGCACAAAAATGCGTGGCCGAGCGACTACTCTAGTTGCTGGTCCAGTACAGTTATTGAATGGTTAGAAGTGGAGTGAGCGTTGGTGAGGGATGAGTGATATCAGAAATGAAAAGTCAGAACATCATTTTGAAACCCAGTACATTAGTATAAAGGGACATTCAGACAGAGGATAACGTTTACCGTTGTCAGCTCTCTGCAGTACAAATATATCTGTCGGGGCAATGCAAAGCGTTGATAAAGAGAAAGCTTTCAACGAGGATCATTAATTACAAGGCAGAACCTGAGAAAAGTATGGGTGCAAAGTTAGTCATCTTTAAGCAGACTCGGTAGGATTCACCACGGAGTCAAGGACTCCAACTATTGTTTTTTTTTGGGGTGGACGTTGATGTGGAGTTGGGGACAAAGGCTTCGGACACAGGAAAATGTAATTACCACTGGCGATTGAAGCATGGCTGGCAGATATATCTATTCGGCAGATATATCTAGTTATTTGTGCACTTATTTTACCAGCGTCGCAGGTGAACCTCCTTCTGTGACAGAGAAAACGAAACAGAATTCCGCTGGTGGCATATTATCTTTATCTTCTTCCTGCTGGTCAAGTACTATGCCACATTTCGGACACGACGCAACCGCCATTTATACAGGGCGATGGACAGGGGCTGAATTAAATTTTCACCTTCCCCTGTGTCAGTCTGTACAAGTATGTAATTATCATGACTGATATGCTATTAATGAATATTTTAATAGAATTTCTATTCTGTGACTCCGTATGGTGATGTTTGAGATTGAAAAAAAGCCGTGAATTTCATAGCTAGAAGGATAACGGGAGCATCTTCCATTTTAATCTGGAAGGTACATGTCTCTGCAGAAGTGAGGTGATGTAGGTAGAAAATCTGTGCAATGCTGCGTGGCTCCGAACACATGGTGCAATGTGAAGAAAGAGGCTTCGAATGCAAAGGAGCAACATCTCTCCTCAGGTAAAGCAAAGCAGATTGGCCACATGGGTATTAGTTCGGGACAAGGAAGGGTACCTGGCCAGCGTATACATTATATTTTCTATTCTTTAGCTCATTATTGCTGGGGGGAGGGAAGAGTGCGTCTGGGAAAATTAGTAGGAGTATATACAGCTTTTCAGTTGTGTAAACGGACTTGTGTTTTAGTTGATACAGTAAGTACAGAAACCGTCTCTGCCTAACTGATCATGATCAATAAGGGACAATCCTTCATGCAGTATAAATTGCTGCCATGGAAGGCAAAGCATCATGCACCGAATGGGCTATCCAATATATAATGTTCTCCTTTCGAATAAATCTTCACAACATTTGAAAATTTAATAACCCATGCACTAGCTAATGAGCTGCTATGATAAAGTGACTACTGAACGATTGCTGCCATGACGGTTCAGGTTGCACTGTAGTGTTCGTAATGTGACAGCATATGTATTCGTAGGTATGCAGAACATTATCGCTCAGTAGCTCTGATTTTGGCATTATTGTGTACAGTGTTTGTTTCACTTCATGACCTCTGACACCTGTAATTTCCATCATATCAGTTCTATGCAAAATACTTATTTAGTCTGTCCTTCATTTCATTATCACCCATTACTAGCTCTCGATCATCGCTTTCCAGCCGTCCAATATGCACTCTCGCCTCTCTTTTACACCCTCTGCATCTAAAGAAAACTTTGACATCCTCTTCAGTATTATTGGCGAGCATAACTTCTTATTCATTCTCTAAATTCTTAATGACTTTTAACGGTTGCCTTCTGTTAGCATTTAAAAATGTCCCTGGCATCTGGCTTCGCACAAATTCATCCTCTGTTGCATTATTTCTCTATGCCTATTACGTTGGCTTTGACTTCTCTTCTTCGTCACAGTTTTATCATCTTGCCGTTAAAACTCATCTTTTCTTTCGGAAGTATATATTCTGTGCTTTCAAATTCCTTTCGAAAATTACAGCCAACTTTGTTCCACTGTCACAGCTGCCAGTGTTATTTTCCAATGAATTCTGACCAGCTCCTCTCTAGTGGCTTGATAATTCCCTCTACTCTACTGTACTTTTGATGCATTCCACTTCAGCACCTGTTTCTCAAATTTCAGATTGAATTGGAACACATTGTGATCATTTTCACCAAAGCCCCTTAATAAATTGCCCTTTTGGTAGACATCTTCTATCTCATTTTGTAATTTCTAGTCCACATCCTTACTCTTGTTTGGATGGTCTGTATCCAACTCACATCAAAGTCTTTAACGCTTACACTTCCTTAGCTTCATTCGCCCTGATTCAATGTTTTTAAGGCTTTGTAATGATAGGATTACATTTTTAGCTATCAGAGTGACACCGCCCAAAATAACTTCTTGCCTGCCCTTTGGCTCTAATGTGTATCATTGACATTAAGCTCCTAGCTATAACCTTCTTTCAGAAAGAATTCTATGATTCTTACAAACACCTTAAACTCGTATGCCAATACGCAACAGTGCTAGAATTTCTTCAACCATATCCGGGATAGTACGTGCATTCAAAAATAAGGCCTTCAGTCCAGTATTCACTCATTTCTGTTTTGTCCTCCTTTTACATTACGACTCATCTTCTTGAATGCAATTTTGTTTAAACCCACACGAAAACTCCAGCCTACCTGGCCGCAAAGGACATTAGACACTTTGGATTCCGTTGAAATGCACGTTCCTTTGGTACAGGTTGTCATCTCTCGAGAATCTCCTGCACAACCTCACATATAATCGCACCTTAATCTGTAATGTCAATGAGCAAATCGGCAATAAATTGCCTCTGTGTTCGAGGACCCCAGCAATAATTGCCGTCTGCATTCAATGATCGCGTAACCATGACGTGTGGTATGTACCAGCTGCTCATACGGTCATCCTCCAGCACCCTCCATGACCGCATGTGAACTTGATGGGAGTAGTGGGTTAACCACGTTCAAGTGTGACCTGCAGGACAGCGGAGGAAAAGAGCGCCCTGCATCTCTTTTATTTTGTCTATTTGCAGAAAAATAATTCCGGACATTGGTCAGTGGATAAGTGGATAGATAACCTAAAGTCTGAGATGAGGTGCAGCTTGTATTCAGTGGTGCCGGTAATGGAACACCCCGGGGAACGTAAGAATTTGGAGTCCACCTCACTCACAGCTTTATGAGATGTATTATTTTAAGATTTTCCGAGCTGTCATTAATATAGTAATTATTGTTGATAACAAATACAGAATGCATGTAAAAACGTTTAACTCATTCAAACACACAATATTGTGGGGAATGCTGCAAATAAATATTCAGGTTCGCGTTGCTTCAACCAGGCCGTGTACAACAACAGACAGAATTACTGAACGTTACAAATCAGTTTAATTACAGTCAGAAATAAATGTAGTTATCCCGTTCTAGTTCAGCACATGCAGAAATATGGAATACGCCACACGTGTATGAAATAAAATAACATACATTATTATAAAGAGTTTGCAATAATCAATATTTTTGCTCTAATAGGAATAAATATTCCTATGAAGAGGTCTCTGCAAAAGGGGCAGGATGTGAAACACAGCCTTGATGAATCGGACCGAAGTCTCCGCTAATCACTATCAGACACATCTCTCCGACATCTTGGACAGTCACTCCCAAGAATGGAACTAGAGGACAGCGGAATTACGATTACGGTTCCGATTACTGGTTCTTGATTTCAATAAGCAAAATATTCTGTACTTTCAAAACAGGCCACTGCTCACACAAATGTTGTCATTGCTTCAAAGACAACATCACGCTCACTGATGTAGGACCTCAGCCCATTGTACAGAGATGATGATCTGAGAACTGGCCAGTCTGCCGACGTCATTGCTATTCCCCGACCATCGTTGACCATGCTAATGATGTTGTTGTCTCTGGAGTCATAAATCTGACCAGTCACAACGTATCCTGGTCACTGACTGAAATGCCTTCCAAAGACACCAATATTTTAAATTCCACCTCTGTGCACAGAATTTAGTTGGAGAATTATCCTCTCCTTTTGTGATCCCTGCAGCCAGCCTGATGTTCGATTATCCAGATGAAAGTGATAAGCTAAGTGTAATACTGTTTTCTGTACATTACTTCTTTCGTTGTTAACTGCGTGGACTGCAATGGCAAAACGACCCAAAATGACAATGTAACTAGCAACACCGTTAGAAAATTATTCCAGATGCTGCTGTCCTGCAGCTTCGCCGCTAATCTCTGAAGTAGGATACAACCTATATGCTATTGTGGCTTTTACCTTGAAGGTGCAACTCATATGGGGTATTATAATACCAATAGATTGTAATTTGCCAAAATGCATCTGTTGTTGTTTCTATATAGATAAACCACGACGGACTAGTTCTGAAATTATATCAAATGAATAACAATAGATTGATCATGCTTTTACAGATCGACGACGGAACAAAGTGACTGAAGATCGCAGTCATGCAATTTGTTGTAGACACGTTACTCATTTCAACTTTAGCCTCCGCGCCGATAATGTTTCAAACTCTACATGTTTTCCATAAACTTATGCACTAGATAAATCATAATCAACATTTTCTTCATCATATCCGGCGGTGGAAATAATCAACACGGGACAGCATTCTCACCCTGCGAGACGTGTTTAGACAATAAAATTGTGCAAAGGAATTGATACTATAGAGGGCTCTGAGGAAAATCTTTTCTAAACATGGGTCAGAAGTAAACTGGAACGCAAAGAATAAAGTGAATGTTGTAGCGGGTGAACACAAACTACTGAGAAATATTCAATTGGGAAGGTTACCAAGTAGGAGAAAGGCAACTTGCTTTCCCTTCTGGAACCTGACAGCTTTCACGGGCGTAGATTATTTCGTAAAGGGATCTTCCATATCAATAATTATATAGTCCCGGATCTCAGATGCAAATTGCTAAATATCCAAAATTAGAACTACAATGATGTTTAATCTCAGTGGCATTTGTTGTGAAATGTGTTGTTAGGCGGCAGCAGTACTTTGCAATACATAACAATTCAAACTATAAATCAAGAAAATCTTGGTAAAAATAGTTAATATATTTAGTACAAAAATGCGAGGATGGTTTCGCTTACATTCTTGATAGTCCATTACAGCGGCAAACCATCCTCTTGTGATTCATGCACAACCACTCGCAAGTCCCCAGCACATCGGCATGGTTCATTTTCTTTTAACATTTAACAATAATGTGCTCTTTCATGTTTCCTATCAAGATGGATGACTTCGCAGTAACCAATATTGTACTTATAACCATATAACCATATAACAATCACAGCACGGAAACAAGCCATCTCGGCCCTCCTTATCAGTGCCGAACCTTAATCTCACCTAGTCCCACCTACCCGCACTCAGCCCATAACCCTCCATTCCTTTCCTGTCCATATACCTATCCAATTTTAGCTTAAATGACACAACTGAACTGGCCTCTACTAATTCTACAGGAAGCACATTCCACACAGGTATCACTCTCTGAGTAGAGAAATACCCCCTCGTGTTTCCCTTAAACTTCTGCCCCCAACTCTCAAATCACGTCCTCTCGTTTGAATCTCCCCTACTCTCAATGGAAACAGCTTATTCACGTCAACTTACAGCCTATTCACGTCAACTAAACTGCCTATTCACGTCAACAAACAGCCTATTCACGTCAACACTTCATCTATTCACTATTCAAATATTCACTTCATCTAACAGACCCTTGCTCACTAACAACCTATCTATATCTCTCTGCAGGAAATCCCTATCTTCTGTACAATTTGAATTTGCACTCAATTTTGTATCATCATCAAACTTAGATATACTACAGTCGGAATCCTCTTCCAGATGGTTAATTTAAATCGTGAATTATCAATAAAGCCTCCACTATAACTTCTGCCACTTCTTTCAGTATTCTCCGATGCACTCGAAAAGGATCAGGGGATTTATATATTAACTGAACTACAAGTTTGCTGAGGAACTACCTCATCATAACATCCATAACATCTCTCTTTGCATGGTGGACGTTTCGTCTACCGTGAAAACCGACATTAAGTAGTCATTCAAAGCCTTTGTCATTTCTTCATTACCCGATATCAGTTCCCCCTACACGTCTTCCAAGGAACCTATGTTCACTTTTAAAACCCTTTCCAGCTTTATATATTCATAAGAATATTTCTGCGAGTTTTTTCATAATCTATCTTCTTTTTTATTGTTCGCTTTATATTCTCTGTTGATATTTTAAGTTTTCCCAACTCTCCAATTTCTCAATACTCTTTGCGACTTTGGATATAAGAGCTTTTAATTCGATGCTTTCTTTTATTTCCTTACTTATCCATGTCTGTCCCTGCCCAGCCTTGATATCCTGGCTTTTAACTGGAATATACTTTTCTTGAGCAGAGTGAAAGCTCTCTGTGAAAGACTTCCACTGTTCCTCAGACTTCCCAGCATATAGACTGTGTTCCCAGTCCACTCTAACCAAAGCCCTCCTCATCCCACTGGTGCCTCCTGTGTTTAGTCTTAATACATTGGCTTTAGTTCGGGCTATTACACACTCCATTTGCCTGCGAATATCAATCATACTGTGATCACACGTTCCAAGAGGATCCCTAACTAGATCATCTCTAATAATATCTGTCTCAATTCACGGGCCAGATCTATGATCTTGTAGCTTCAGTCACATGCTGTTCAAGAAAGCTATCACGGGCGCATTCTATGAAGTCCTCTTCAAGACGTTCCTCCCCTATCTATGTGCAAGTTGAAGCCCCAATGGTACCTACTATTCAATTTTTAAATGTTTCATATATTTCTCCGTCTGTTCCCTGTGCCATTGAAATGTAATTATTCGGTGGCCGATGGACAACACCCACCGGTGTTTGTATTTTTTGCTTTACTATTCCTAATCTCCACCCAAATGGAATCAACATTCTGCTCCTTAGGTCTTATATGGTCTCGCAACACCGCCCCAAACTCATCTTTAATTAACCGCACTTACCCACTTCACTTAATTCCTGTCCTTCCGTATTGTCCAATATCCCTGACTATTTAATTCCCAATCCTGCACACCCTGCAGCCTGGTCTCTGTATTGAAAGTAAAGTGTCCTTACACTCATCGTGCTTTTAAGGTCCTGCAATTATTTACAGTACTTTATTGCACTTGCTTTTCTTGAGACTACTAACGTTATTTTCTTCATCACCGAGAGAGTTTGATCAGTGAATCCTCCGAAATCTTCAGGCGTTTGTGAGTTATAACAATTGAGGGTACTTTTTTTGTGGAGGTATGGTTGATGTATGCACACGATTGGCATCTCAGGCTTCCAGGATATGAACATGAAGCTAAAGATTAAATTAAGTGAGGGGAAGTGTTTCACGCGTGACTGTGGAGGACTTCATGGTAGTTTACAGAAGATATATCTATGGAGAAAACGACCCTCTCTTCTCTGTCCAATTTAAAAATGAATCACCCAAATTGCAGTTTTACGATATTTAAAATTACAATGTAAATTTATTAACAATGAACATGTATGTCACCATAAATGTAGAAGAGTGAGATACATTTGCTGGCCAGCATATTCAATCAAACCAGTAACCATTGTAGAAACAATGAAAGGCGGCACCAACACGGGTGGTATATCCAGTGTGTAAAAAACAACGATCTGTGGCATATAGCTCCTAGCTATTTTCTCTTGAAACATACAACATCACATGCACGTACGCCAGTCTGTGACTGTGTTACAAGATCTTCTGCCATGTTTTGTATAACTCGCGCATTCAAATTTCACGCCTTAAGTCTGCGATTTCGATTTTGTGCAACTATTAAGTTTCAACTCCTCCCCTTGCTTGCAATTTGCCGAAACAACAGCACTTCCTTGTTCGGGGTCTCACTACACATTTCATCTGATTTGTCAAATTACTACTGTTTCTTCAGCATTATCACGGCGGTTCACAGTCCACTGACAAATTAACTTAAACCCGCACAAAACAGTCCGGCCTACCTGCCCGCAAGGTTATCAGACCAATAAAACATAGGAGCAGAATTAGGTAATCTGGCCCACCGAGTGTGCTTCGCTATTCAATCATGGCTGATCCTATTTACCATCTTTCTGATTTCTAGCGAGTACGGACCCAGAGCTTTCAAACGTTCCTCGTATGATAACTCTTTCAATCCTGGAATCATTCATGTGAATATTCGCTGGACGCTCTCCAACGCCAGCGCATCTTGTTTAAGATTTGGGTAACAAAACTGTTCACGATCCTCCAGTTGAGGCCTCAGCCATGTCTTATAAAGCCTCAGTATCACGCTGTTGCTCTTATATTCGAGAGCTCTTGAAATCACTGCTAACATGGCATACTCCTTCTTCACCACCGACTCAACTTGCAAGTTCCCGTGCAGGGAGTTCTGCTCAAGGACTCGCAAGTCCCTCTGCATCTCAGATTCCCCGTGAAGACAATGGCCCGCACGGCTATTTCTACTATTAAAGTGCATGACCATGCATGCCCTAAATATGTTCCTTTTGTCACATTCTTGCCCATTCTCCTAATCTTTTGCATCCTGTTTCCTCAAAACTGCATGACCCTTCACCAATCCTCGTATCCACCACAAACGCGGCAACAATTCCATCATCTAAATCATTTATATACAGTATAAAAAAAGCGGTCCCAACAACGCCACCTGCGGAACACGACTAGTCAATGGCAGCCAAATAGAAAAGGATCCTTTTATTCCCACTCTCTGCCTCCGACCAATCAGACAACGTTCTAACAAAGGATGTTTCACCTCGCGGGTTCAAGAGTAACCCGTCCCTTTTGTCCTGGTCGTACCCTACCACGAATCGCCTCCACAATCTCATTCAAAATCGTTAATGCCGCTGATCAATACGGAAACAAATCACCCCTGTGTTCGATGACCCGAGCGATGTTTAGGACCCTACAGAGACTGTCTGTCTGGCGTCAGTGGTCGTTAACCCAGTACATGTGATATGTAGAACAACTGCCATCCTTCATCAGCTCCCATGGCTGCACGTGGACGTGACTGGTGGTGTGGGGTTTTTCCATGATCAGGGGCTACAGCTTGCTCAAGTGTCACCTGAAGGCTAGCAGAGTGAAGCAGCGACTTACAACATTTTTATTTGGTCTATCTGTTCAAAATAATTTCGAACTTTTTCTCAGAGTGGATGAAGAAGAGAAAGTATGAAAAGAAGTGCAGCTTGTATTCAGTGATGCGGATAATGGAACACACTGGGGATCCGAAGAATATTGAGTCTCCAGCACCTGCAGCTTTATAGAGCTGCTGCTTATTCTGATCTCACAAAATGGCAGTACCACAGTAAACAGAATTGTCTAAATATACTCTATGCCCTGAAACATACGTAAACACTTAAAATATTGAAACGATTGCCGCAAATAATTGTTCAGGGCTGTGTTGTTTCAACCAGGCTGTGTACAACAACAAAGAGAATTATTGCACATCGCAAATCCGATTAATTGCAGTCAGAAATAGATGCAGTTAACTAATTGTAGTCCTGCACAGGCAGAAATATGGAATACGCCACGTGCTGCTATAAGATGACAATAAGAGCTGTGATTATTAAAGATTTTGCAATAATTTGAAATACTTGGTCCAATAGGAGTAAACATTTCAAGGCAGAGTTCTCTGCAGATGGGGACGGATGTGAGACACAGCCTTGATGAATCTGCCCGAAATCTCCATTAATCACACTCGGTGTCATTTCTCTGGCCTCCAGGAGAGTCAATCCCTGGGCTGGAACTGCCGAACAGCGGACACGAACAGGCACATTGAATGCAACGCTGGAAAGTCAGGACAATGACGGGTTGTTGTATGCGATATATAGAATGGTCTGCACTTTGAAAACACGTCACCGACCGTACCGATGTTGTCATTGTAATTTTGGATGTCAGCCAGCTCAGTGAGCTGAGATGATGAAATCTTGACCGGCCAAGATACCGACGTCCATCGTGACGATGATAACGTTGTTGTCTCTGGAGCCTTAATACTGACCACAATGATTTGTCTCTGGAGCCTTAATACTGACCACAATGATGATGGAACAGCGTGTCCCTATCATTCACTGAAATGCATTCCTTAGACACCCACATTTTAAAGCCCTCCCCTGTGCATGAAATTCAATTGGAGATTCAGCAACTCCTTCATTCAGCTGATAATGATGAGCTGGATCAAAGGAGCCAGTAAATGCCGTCCTGTATTCTGTGTATTACTGCCCCATATAACTGAATAGTTCACAAACCAGTGGGAGAATTAGTCTAAATGCTACTCTCCTATAGCTTCAGCGCTAATCTCAAAGGCAGGATCTCCGCTTACGCCGTACACCAGTTTGTTTTCTTTATGTTAAAGGTGTAACTGATGTGTTTTTGCTGCAATGCCAATCGATTGCAATTTGTCAAAATGCACCTGCACAAGAGAAAGTCTGCAGATGCTGAAATCCCAGCAGCACAAACAAAATTATGGAAATATCAGCAGGCCAGGCAATATCTATGGTATAGAGTACAGACGACATTTCGGGCCGAAACCATTCGACAAGACTGGAGGTAAAAAATGCTGAGTGGATTCGAAAGGTGGGGTGAGGGGAAACAGAAACGACAGACAATAGGTGAAACTTGTAGGTGGGGGGATGAAGTAAAGAGATAGGAAGTTGATTGGTGGAAAGCCAGAAGGCCATGGTAGAAAGACAAAAACGGGTGTGGGGAAGAGGACCAGAGGGAGGTGATGGCGTGTAAGGAGCTAATATGTGAGAGGGAGAAAGGACTGGAAATGTTGAAGGGGGAGGCATTACTGGAACTTTGAGAAATCAATATCCATGCCATCAGGTTGAAACCTACCCAAACGGAATATAAGCTATTCTTCCTCCAACGTAAGTGTGGCCTTAACGCGACAGTTACGAAGTCATGGATGAACATATCAGAATGGGAAGGAGAATTAAAATGGTTTGACACTTGGTGATCCCGCCTGTTCGGGCAGCCGGAACGTAGGTGCTAGGCGAAGTGGTCTTCTAGGCTACGTCGTGGTCTCAGTGATATGCATCTGGTCAGCATCTGGTCTGGTTTCCATATGGGTAAGACACTGCACAGCAGAGCGGGAACTGCATGATATGAACACCAAGAGAAATAACTTTTTATCGCTCGGACGGCGGAGCGGAGCGACTGAAGAACGCAGTAATGTAATTTGGAGGCACAGAGGTTGAACATTTCTAATTTAGCTTCTGTGCAGTCAAATTTGCAATATCCACGCGTGTAGCATAAACGTATACACGGGATAAGCATTATTAGTGGTAGAAATAATCAAAACGTGACAGCTTTCTAGTAATGTCGCTGCTACTCGATCACCATCAGTTACAAAGTGAAAGTCTGTCTGTAAACACGTCACTCAGCACAACTATAAAACCAAAGTCGATTTTCAATTATCATTGACAGCGCTTCTCCCTATAGATTCTGCCTGGCCTGCTGTGTTCCACCAGCATTATGTGTGTGTTGCTTGAATTTCCAGCATCTGCAGATTTCCTCTTGATTGCTTTCAATTATCATTGATCGCATTTTCGCCCGTTATGCACGGTTAGTGTGACAACATTCGTATTATATTGAATTGATAATGCCAGCTCACACCAGCAAATATAACGATTTTTCGTTTAGCAATAATACAAAACTGCACAGTCGATACCTCAAATCTGGCATCACTGACGAGATTTCTAGCGCATTAACATTAAGATCATATGATTTTATTTTGTTTTCACAAGAATATCAGTAAACACCCAAGATGTTGCGGAAGAATCCGACAGGAGAATCTAATAATACCTTTACTTCGACTCTGACTGTGGAATGATCTATAGAACATTACACAACGCTGCTTGCCTGACATTTTGTGTGAACAAGAAATATATTTTAATGTAACCTATATACTTTCAAACAAACATTTAGCCCCTTTAAAAACCTTTCTTTTTAATATATTGCGAAAAACAAATCCAATCAAAATGCCCCATCCGCACTTTCTACATTCCTATGATTTAACAGCAGCTCATTGCAAACCACAGAAGAGATTAATAATTGTCCAGAGGAGATGTGCTTCACCAGTTTCTTTTCGATCTCTGCACGCTCGCAGATATGCTATGGTATTAGTCTGGAGAAAATGAAAACAAGACCAGTTTGCAAGTATTTACAAATAAGATGTGAATAGGTTACTGCTCAATTAACAGAATAACACACTTATCCTAATAACTGCTTTAGAACTCTGGTGTATTTTTTTTTGGGTTTGTTTTTCTGTGATCTTCAACGGAGGCTAAATTGTTCAAAGTTAGAGCGTCACCTTTGCTTGCCAATGATGCCCCTAGATTAAAGCCGGTTCTGCCATCAATCAGAATCCGGGAAGGACAATTTTAAATATAACCGACACTTTACACCCAGCAGAACAGCACCAGCTGCAATACACTGATAATCCTGCCAGGATCCGGGATGTTTCCGATCGCATCCACAGAATATTAAAGTAGGAAAGACAACAACCAGAGGTCGTGGCACATATTGATACCAACGACATGGGTAGGAAAATAGAGGAGGTCCTGAAAAAAAGACTACAGAGAGTTAGGAAAAAAGTTGAGAAGCAGAACCTTAAAGGTAGTAATCTCGAAATTGCTGCCTGTGCCACCTAACAGTGAGTATTGGAATAAAACGTGGTGGAGTATAAATGCATTTCTGAGGGATTGGAGCGGAGGGCAGGGATTCAGATTTCTAAACGATTGGGACCCCTTCTCGTACAGATGTGATCTTACAAAAAAGACGGGTTGCAGTTAAATCTCAGGGGTAAATACCCCTGCGGGAAGCTTTGCTAAGGCTATTGGGTTGAGGTTATACTGGAATTTCTGGGAGCTGGGAACCGAACTGAAGTGACGGTGGAGAGGGAGCTTGGCACACAGAGAAGGTTTGGAGACAGTGCGAAAGGGAGGATAGGCAGGTGATAGAGAAGGGGCGAGCTCATTCCGATGGTTTGAGATGTGTCTATCGTAATGCGAGGAGTGTTGTGAATAAAGCGGATGAGCTCAGAGCGTGCATCAGCACTTAGAACTATGAAGTTGCTGTCATCACGGAGACTTGGATGTTTCAGCGGCTGGAATGGTTACTTCAAATGCCCGACTTTAAATATTTCAGGATGGATAGGGAGGGAGGCAAAAGAGGTACGGGCGTGGCACTGTTGATCAGAGACAGTGTCATGGCTTCAGAAAAGGCGGAAGTCATGTAGCGGTTGTCTATGGAGTCTCTATGGGCGAATGTTACGAATAGGAAGGTGTCAATAACTCAACTGGGTGTTTTCTATAGACAACCCGAACAGGGATATCGAGGAGCAGAGGGGGAGAGAGATTCTCGAAAGGAATAGTAATAACAACAGGGTTGCTGTGCTTAGAGATTTTAATTTCCCAAATATTGATGGGCATCTCCATTGAGTGATTGTGTTAGAAGGGGTAGAGTTTGTTAGGTGTGTTCACGAAGGTTTCTTGACACAATAGGTAGATTGGACTACAAGATGAGAGGCTGCACTTGATCTGGTATTGGGAGATGAATTTGGTCAGGTGTCAATACTGTCCGTGAGAAAGCATTGTTGAGAGATTGATCACAATTCTCTCTCCTTTACCATAGCATTGGAGAGGGATATGAGCAGACAAATTAGGGAAAAGTTTAATTGGAGTAAGGGTAACTATGAGGCTATCAGGCAGGAACATGGAAGCTTAAATTGGAAACAAATATTCCCAGGGAAACGTATCGAAGAAATGTGGCAGCTCTTCAGGGGATATTTGCCTGGGGTTCTGAACAGGTACGTTCCAATAAGACATCGAAAGGATGGTACGGTACAAGATCCGTGGTGCACAAAGGTTGTTGCAAATCTAGTCAAGAAGAAAAGAAGAACTTACGAAAAGTTTAGAAAACTAGTTAATGATATGAATCTAGAAGATTATAAGGTTTGCAGGAAGGAGCTTAAGAGTGATATTAGGAGAGCCAGAAAGGGCCATGAAAAGGCCTTGTCAGACTGCGCTTGATGGCTCTGGTCCTGTGTTCACGGGGATTCAGAAGGATGAGGAGAAACAGAGCGCGAACCATCAAAGTTCCTCATATGATAACCTGTTTATTCCTGCAATCATCTTTGTGAACCTCCTCTTGACCCTCTCAAATGGCAGCACAACTTTTCTAAGACGAGGGGCCCGAATGTGATCACAACACTCAAGGTGAGGCCTCACCAGTGCTTTATAACTTCCCTAGCACTGACGACAACTCAACCTTTTTGTATTTTGCAGGTTTTTCCCTCATTCCCGTTTGGAATAATGGATGGGTTCTCACCAGTCCTTAAGTAACTCGCCGGTGGCTAGAGAGGTCATATAGAAATTGAGCAAGTCCTCAGCAATCCCTTCACTTGTCTTACCCTGGGTCATCCAACATGGATGAAAGAGAAATGGAGGTTTATGGGGTAGTGTGGATTTAGTACAATTTTTAATTATTATATTGGACGGCACAACATGGAGTGCTGAAGGATCTATTCTGTGTTGTAGTGTTCTATGGTTCTATGCTTTGTCAGAACGTCAGAGAATTCAGCGAGTGTGCAAAGCATAACCTGCTTTCGCAAAGCAGCACTGACTATCCATAATCAGGTTATGGTTCTCCAAATTGTCGGAAATCCTATTTCTAGGAATACTGTTCAATATTTTGTCAACACTGAAGTAAGACTCACTGGGCATTAATTTACAAGGTTATTCCTACAGCCTTTTGTGAACCAAGGTCTAATATGTTCCACGCTCGAAATCTCTGAAGCTACTTCTGTGGCCAGTGATATCAGAGCCTCAACCAAACATGTAAGGTGTGTTGGCCATTTGGATTCATAACTGGCTTGGCCGTAACAGACAGAGGAATGTAAACGAATGGACTTATTCGAGCTGCAGGTCTGTGGTTAGTAGTGTTCCGAAGGGATCTGATTTGGAACCTCTGCAGTTGCAGATATTGTTGGGGAAGTGGCAGTTGGTGTAGTATCTAGCCAAATATTAAACGTTGCAATTCGACACGGATTCTCAGAGCCCGGAGTCATAGTGGGGATAAGCTCCCATTACCTATAAAGTGTTCCAACTGGTGCCAAGCTGTACCGACGCCTGCCTTTCCCTTGGACTACATCAGCGATGTGCAAAGGGGGAGGACCCTGCGTGTCCAAACTTCCAGCCCAGGCTTGCGCCCTGGAGAGCACACAATACACCAGAGATGCAACCCGACTGTCCCCTGGGACCGACGCCTGTCTACTACTAATTATAGCAAGTGTGAAGAGGCATTACCCTGTTAAATGAAAGAATCTTAAAAGTGGTGATGAGCAGAAATATCAAGTTCAATGACCAAGTTCATAATTCCCTTTAAGTGGCTACATTATTTTATCAAGTGGTGAAGAAGACATATAGCATCTTCGCATTTGCTAGTCAAGAAATTGAGTTTAATTGTCAGGAGTTTTTTTTGCAGATTTATAAAACTGAAGTTACGTCACATCTGCAGTATTTCATACAGTTCTCATCACCCCATTATATATAAATGTCAAGGGTTTGGAGAGGGTTCTCGATTAGATTTACCAGTATGTTGCCTGGATTGGAGGGCGCATGCTATAATGATTGTTTGGCCAAACTTACGTACTTTTCTCGAAGTGGCGTAGTGGAGAATGCGGGTAGTTTTGGAACAGGTTTTAACGATGTTTGAGAGACATGGACAAAGTAGACAAACGCTAATTTGTTCCCAGTGTTGAAATATCTACTACCAGAAGCCAGGAATTTTATATGAGAGGAGATACGCTCAAAGGATGGATGAGGCAAGTTCTTTGATACATAATGTTGGGTGGCTGGAATACGCACCAGGTGTGGTGTTGAGGCAGATACATGTTCTATGACTATGTTCTGTAACATTGTTCACTTTACAATGTTTCAATGCGATATTCAGTTCGGCATGTGTTATTTTTATTGTTTGCCATACGGAACTCCAAAACTTCTTTCAGCATTTTGTTCAACTTTGCCGACCCATTCCTCACTTCCAGAAACGATTTCCACACCCAAGTCAATCCCAGCGACTGGGAACCTTTTCCCATCACCAGGCCGAGGAAGAGCCGGGAATCCTCTGTCGGGGTTCCCTTCTCTGTGAGCTCTGTGATTTCCTGTGAACAATGAACTTGTTGAGTGAAAGACAGAGTGAAGGAAAATGGAAATTAAAAAAACAAATATCAGCTCAGTGATGGGACGTCCCAGTGACTTTGAGCACAGGAACAGTCACTGGGCAGCCTTCTCACCTATTCTGTAAATTTCTGGGTTCAGTCATTAGCAACAAAAAACTGTGGAAATTACAAATCAGAATATTATTAGAGTCACAGAGCACAAACGCACAGAAACACAACCTTCGATCCTTCTGATTCATGCCGAATTGATTTTCTGCCTCGTCCCATCTGCCTGCACCAAGGTCCTCTCGCCACCTCCCATCAATGTGCTTACCTGACGTTCTCTGAAGTGTCGAAATCGAACCCGCATCCACCATTTCCACAGGGAGCTCATTCGGCACTCTCACCAGCTTTGAGTGAAGAAGCTCCCTCCTCAATTCCCCCTAAAATAAATCACTAATCTGGAGGAAGAAGGTAGAAGATGGTTTGAAAAAGAAAGGCGGGTGTTGAGGGGCAGGTGCCGGAAGGACGAGATGATGGTAGGGAAAGGAAGAGGCCAAGTGTGGAGAGGGAAACCGAACTGTTTGTTTATACTTACCATATTTCAAAAAAAAAAAACTTGAGCTTACTTACTGCAAACCTACGACCCATACCCGGAACATTCACAAACAAATTAGTGATATAGATGATAAGTAGCAATGGGCGTAACACTGGCAAGCATCAATAGGCACAGGTTTCAAGTCCAATAGACAATCTCCCACCATCACTCTGTGCTTCCTACCATCAAGCCAACTGTGCATCCAGTTATCCAGCTCTCCCTGGACCCCATGCCATCCGACTTTCAACAGCAACTTTTCATGCTACACGTTACCAAAGGCCTCACCGCTGCCATATAAGCCATATTCCTGCAGGGTCTCAACGTCAAAGAGAATAGATTTAAGCAGAGGAGCTGAGGACAAAAACTTTTAGTCAAAGGGTAGTTAAAATTTAGAACAATCTACCCGAGGTGGTGGGGGAAGCCGTGAAAGGGCATTTAACCTGCAGAGGAGCAGTGGGCTATGAACCCAGTGCTGATAAACAGGACCAGTGGAGACAGTGAGAGGATGGTCAGAACAGGTATGGACGGCCAAAGGCCTGTTTCCATGCTGTGCGATCCACCACTCGGACATGACAAATTAACGATGGTGGTACTGCAATGCATTGAGTTCCAATTCCACACCCCTCCCCAACTTGGAATAAACCAGACTGCATCATTTGTCGCCACTGCTAAATTCTGTTTCTGTCCAGGTAATATATAAACTTGAACCATCTCACTGAGGGTCTGGTGGAGACCCAACCCCTGCCCTCTGCACATGTGATCACATCTCTCCTGCTTCTGAAATTTCAAACACCCTCAGAATGATTTTTTAATTAATTCTGAAGGTTATGGTACATTTGGCTCGTGGTCAAAGCTGACAAGCTTTCTCACAGCTGGTTCCATCTGTTGGTGTGTTCTCTTTCCTCCACCTCCAGGGAAGCTGCATTTCCACACGAACTCCTCACTTGGGACGACTGTCTGTACCCGTGACACCGCAAACCACGTCACTGTCACTCTCCTGATACCATGTCTGATTTGCTCACTTCTGGGTATCCTCCTGGATCACTCTACTTCTCAACAAAACTCCCCCTCAGTTTCCTCCTGTGAAATTATAAACATCAATTAAAACGATTTATCAGACAGCTCCTGTAGACTCATCAGACTCATTTCTGATCATGAGTCCCCAGTAAATACCCGCTCTTCAACCTTACCCTTTTCCTTTTGCAACCTCTGGATATGCCAGCTGATCTGAGCTCATTGTTTGACCATAAGGTATAGGAGCAGAATCAGGCCATTTGGCCCAATAAGTCTGCATTCCCCTTTTTCATTCTGGCTGATTTAAGCTTTCTCTCGGCTCTAATCTATCCGCCTTCTTCCCGTATCCATCCATGCCCTGAACAATCAAAAATCTCTCAAAATCTACCGTAAATATATACAACAAGTTGAATTCCACAGCTGACCGTGGCAAAGAGTTCCACAGATTCTCCACTCTCTGGCTAATTAAATTCTTCATCCTCTCCGTTCTAAAGGGACGTCCCTATGTTCTGCGGCTGTGTAAGGACATTTGTCTCTCCCCAGACCATCACATGTCATTCTCTGTTGCATAGGTTGCTCACAGCATCTTCCCTGTCTGCAAATATTGTCGCTCTCCAGGGTAATGCCGTCTGAAAATTGTTGTGTTCCCGATGACCGTCAGTAAAGATCAGCGTTGTCTGGGTAATCCCCTGAAAATGTTGATACACACTCTGTGAACAGTTGTACATTTTAACGCTCATTCCGGACTGCCCCTAAACTTTGACCCTTTCACGGTGAGCCCTCAGAAATATTTACGCTATCTCGTTGACTTGCGATCTCCTTCTGACGTACTTTAAATATTCACTCCCATCTCTCTCTCTCTCTCTCTCTCTCTCTCTCTCTCTCTCTCTCTCTCTCTCTCTCTCTCTCTCTCTCTCTCGCTCTCCCCCGTTTACATTTTGATGCTGTCATACTGAATCTCAATAAATATTAAATATTAAATGAACTCCATCATATATTCGTGCTTTCTCTGTAACCTCTTTTTAGTATTGAAGCTGCCCCTCTGACCCATTGTAATTATTGATGCTTTCTGCTGATTCGATCAAGCATTCATCTTCTCCCGTTGGCTATAAGTCCAACATACCAATGACACCTTGGTATTTCTGAACTAAAATACTTCCTGCACTGATTTCACAAAGAGATTTGAATGTGCCCTCAGATCCAATGAATGACAGTTCAACAGATGTCTGTTTTTTTTTTCTTTTTTGACACCCCAATAAATTTAATGGCGTTTATCATCCTGTCCCGGGGTAAATGCGGTATCTGCATTTGCACCAGACGCTACCTGGTGGACATGGAGGTGGCGGATCTGTTGGTCATTGTTACTGAAGTTATCTTGTTTCAAATTAATTATCATTACTTCTCACTGAGTTTCCTGGACATCACTCCAGTGTGCGCTGCAACAGACATATTGAGCCCAATAACCACAAATTGCTCAGTCTGGTTCACCGTCACTTTCACATTTGATCGATTTGTGCCATACGTAGCTAGAAGCTGAAAACTAAAAGTTGCACCGAGAAAACTGCGGCTGTTTTGCAAACAACAACTGGAATAATTCTTTGAAAAATATTCCGTTTTACTTCACAATGGAACATGGGAAATTATTGAAAATATCCCGTGGTACTGCGATCCCAAGCCAAGTTATTTCACTGACAAATGTAGGGTTGGACCTGACTGGTTCGATACTGCTTTAACACCACTGCTGCCATTCGCTATAATTCTGATGGTCGGGCACTTATTAGTCGCCAGTCGTGTCCCGAGGGGACTCAGAGGTCAGAGTAAATGAGCGAACAGTAGAGACCCAGAGATGGAGAACAGGAAGAGGTCTGTGGGTTTGCTCTTCACCCCCTCTGGCAGCTTTAACCTCCTGTGGCTGACGGTTGTCGTATAATTCGTCTATAACCGCGCAAATGGGCAGAAGAGGCGAGCATTGGTTCCGGAAATATTTTGACACAAGTTGGCTCCGCGTTAGCGAACTTAAGTTGCTGCACCGACACCTTTAACTACGCAGTGACTCAGTCCGTGTTCAGGGAGCAGTGAAAGAGCTCGTTGAAAGATCCAGTCACCTCAGTAGTCCGGTTCTTAAAAAAAAAACTGCGAACTGAGCTCAGCCCACCCGCCCAGGACCTGGCCCCTGCTTTGCTGCGTCTCAACCCCAGTTGCTGAGAAAGTACTGAACACCCAGTATTCAGCAAGAGTCGAGATCTCCCAACATTCACTGACCCAGCTTCCAGTGCAGCATTTATTTCCGTTTTCTCTAGGTTCAGCACCAGCCAGAGCACAGGTAAAATTCTCATGTTTTGTGTGTCTGTATTCACAAGAATAAAAGGAACATTTTCAAACAGTCAGCCGGCTGGACAGAGTATGTGCAAATAGATAGATCAAAAGACAGATCAGAAAATGAAGATTGCATCACAGTCTGAATAATTTCGGCTCTCTATTTTATCCAATAAGATGGCAAAACTAAAGATATTTTCTTAGTCTACATCGACCTTCCTTTCCTGATTCCAGTTTTATGTCTTCTTCCATATTTACATTTCTTCATGGCCAACACTTCTTGTTCTGCGAGAACTATTTCCAACTCTAAATTTGCCTTCGGCTTCACACCATGGTCACCGCATGGGCTCCAGTAATACCCTGGTTTCATTGGTTAGGTGGGGCAGTCCATGTTCCAGGCCTACACTCGTGACATTACAAAATTCTTCAGCGGTATATCGACGGCTCTATTGATGCTACTTCCAGCACCCATGTGGAGCACGGACAAGTCAACAGCTTCCACCCTGCTGTCCAATTTACCCGCTCTATTTCCAAACCCTTGCTTACTAGTCTTAGTCGCTGAGTCATTTCCCTTGGCATGTCTGCGGAAAACATTTCCAAATGTCCTAAATCCAGAGGGCTAAACACCGAGCACCAGCTAATGTCCTACTGTGATAAAGAGACTACTAAACGATTGCTGCCATGAAGGATCAGGTAGCATTGAAGTACATCTAATGTGACAGGAAAATTACTCGTACGTATGCAGAACATAATGAAACTTAACAACTCTGACTGTGGAATTATTCATGAATCCTGACATCTGGAACTTCCACCACACTGTTACTGTCTTCCACGGCGAAAACTCATGCAATATGTTACAGCGCGACCGCCATTTCATTGTTCCCATTTACTGTCTGTGCAGCATCGCTTTACAGCTGTCCGATATCCACTCTCGACTCTTTCCCTTTCACTTTGTATATCGAAATAAATGCTGGTATCTCCTTTAATATGATTGGCTGCGTTATTTCTTATTTGTTCAATGCCTTCTTATTGACTTTTTTGGGTTGCCTTCAGTTTAAGAACGTCCCAGTTCTCTAACCCCACTAATTCTTTCTCTTTTACGTGACTAGTGTTTGACTATTAAGTTGGCTTTGTCTTCTCTTTTTCGACACAGTTCTGTCATTTTCCCTTTATGATATTTCTTCTCTTTGTAACACATGTATTGCGTGCCTTCTAAAACCTTTCCGTAATCGCAGTCATTGCTACGACTGTTAGAATCCCCCCCACCCCCAATCAATTCTGGTAACTCCTCTCTCGTGGGTCTGTAATTTCCTTTGCTCCACTGACATTCTGATACATCCGTCATCAGCTTTTCCTTCTTGTTTCAGGATGAATTCGATCACAGGTCTATCTAAAATAAATTAACACCTTCCGATCCTATAGGTCCTCTTTCTAATGATTTGATTTAATCTTTAGACAACAGAACAAAGCCGTCCCTCTATCTTTCTGCCTATCCTTCGATAAAATGTGTATCCTTGACGTGTGGGCCACAAAGCGTTCTAAAATTTGACAGGGGGGCCGGACCAGGAGCAGATGAACGGAGTGTTTTGGTAATACACCTCATAAGAGAAACTAAAATACCATGGGATATGTAGAAAACATGTGCTTTAATTTCAATTGAAAATGAATAAATGCATTACAACAAAATATCTGTCTTTGAAGTCCCATGGTATTTAGCTATTTATTGAAATGACTTTTAAAACTCTGAAAATTAAATGAATAAAATACAACTTTTTAAAATAGTAACAGTTATTATTTTAAAGCAATGGAAGTTCTGTTATCATTCAAGATTTTATCATCATCACTCTCCTCCTGACTGTCTTTATTTCAAATACGGTAGGAGATGCAGGTCTACTTGTCCTGCTCCTTCTTATTCAATTGTCCCCTGCGCCAAAACTCAACAACGACCAGCAAAAAGACAGAACAATGATAGTGTGCCAGTATGCCTTGCGCATTATTTGATCTGGAGCGCATTTTTTATATTTTGAGAACGTACGTGCACCTGCGCACTACTCATGTCCATCACTTAACAGAAATGACATATAACATGCAAGACTTATTGAAAAAGATATTTTCAAATGCATTTTTACATAACACAACGAAGAAACTTATTTTTAATTTCAGTGGGAATAGTATTTTTGGTCTCCCTTTTTAGCCAGCGTATCAAAGTCTGGATTTAGATTTGTTGTGGCGATTCTCAGTATGGATCTGAGGTTTTGGTCTGTTAACTTGGATCTGTGGCTAGCTTTGTTGATGTTCATGACGCTGAACGCCTGTTCACACAAATAGGTCGAGCCGAACAAGAGTAAAGCGCAAATGTGGAGTCATACGCTGCACCTCAACAAAGGTCAATGTATATAGAGTGCGACACCTATTGGGATAACGCCAGAATTGCGGGGAAAAAACGTTAACAAGGTTTATTAATATAATTTCATCAGGTTCTGCGGGCTGGATTAAAAAGCCGTAGTTTGCCCATGCCTGGGCTAGGCAGTATCTATAGGGAGAAGCACTATCGACGTTTCGGGCCGAGACTCTTCGTCAGGACTAGCTGAAAAGAAAAAAAAATAGAAAGAGGCGACGACTGCATTAGCACTGCCTCATGCACGCATGCTGAGCTCGTTGACTTCATTAACTATGCCTCTAACTTTCACCCTGCCCTCGTGTTAGAACTTTTCCTCAAATCACTTTCATCTCGAGCAGGTCGTTCTGTATATAAATCGTTACTTTTTGTGACTTTTTTCTAATTATCCTCCAACGAACATGATTTCAGAATTAACAGAAACGCTGTTTCATTAATTATTTTGTTTCTGGTGCAACACACAAAATGCTGGAGGTACTCAGCGGATTTTCCGTGCATTTGATAAATTTACCTAGATGCTGCCTGGCCTGCTGAGCTCCTTCAGCATTTTGTGTTAGTCGCTCGAATTTATGCCGTCTACAGATTTTCTCTTGCTTGTCATCACGTTTCTGCTTCTGTTTTATTTTTGCTATATTCTTACAGTATTTGTAGCCACTATTCAAGAGTTCTTTGCATAGGAACAGTGTTGGCACCGCCAAATATCATATTGATAGATATCAGGATAAGATCAGATTAGATCCTATTTCCCTTAACTGTGTATGTTGTTGTTAGGTTCAAAACATTAAGATCTGTGTGTCCATTTGGCTGCCTGTCCGTCTGCCTGTTTGTCCGCCTCTGACATTTTCTCTGTCTCTCCCCTCTCTCTCCCTCTGTCTCTCTCTCTCTCTCTCTCTCTCTCTCTCTCTCTCTCTCTCTCTCTCTCTCTCTCTCTCTCTCTCTCTCTCTCTCTCTCGCTCTTTCACTTTAGCTCCCAAACTCGTTTTCTCTACCTTGAGTTCTACCTTACGATCTCTCACTCTCTCGCTCGCTCTCTGGATCGGCTCCAGTTGATAGGAATTGACAGATTAATGGTTCGGGGTTTCTAGGTAGGATAAAGTGCATGGTTATATGCAGTAGTGTTTTATGACCCTACAACTCTTGAGGCATTTGCACAGACATTTCAATGAGCAAGGAATTAATTAGTATAGATAGATCTAATAGTGGGCGCACATTTATGATTGACCGATGGGCCTGTTTCTATGCTGTACAGTGGTTGATCCCATTCGTTGACCAATCTTTCAGAAATCTCTCCAGTATTATCCACTATGCCTCACCCCTTTCCCATGTAAAATGATGTTTCATTATTTTACCCTCGATCAATAGAAATTTATTACAATGTTTTCGAATGTTTCAGGTCAGTTCGGTTGAAGTTCTGTGTTGCAGATTCCCAGCGCAGAGTCAGAGCCCATCGTGTGAAAGCTGATCATCGAAAATCTGTCTCTTCCAATTCAGCATTTGGTCTGTTGCCAGCTATTTTGATGAATCAAGTGTTCAAGAAAATGGTCCTTCAATACCTGCCTGCATAATCCGCAAACGCTATGTGTTCCGGATTTTTACTTTATGAAGCATACATTTATCCGAACGCCACATAACCTCACACTCCTCTTCTTGTGCCCGGCAACAAAAGACAGGAATCCCATTGGATGCCTTCATTCTGACCACTTGTTTGTGCACCTTCAGTGATTCCTGTGCCTGTACGTCACTGTTGGAATTCCTGGGATTATTGCAGAAGACAGAGTTTAGATACGTCAGTTAAAATTGGGGGCATATAAATAGCAAAAACAGTATAAGGTAGGAAGCGATATGATTGGCTTTTAAATAAAAAAAAAACAGCATCAGATTTCAAATGTTCAAAGTACATTTATTTTCAAAGAATATTTTCTATATGCATCCTTGAAATCCGTCTCTATGCAGTCCGCCAGGAAACAAAGAACCGATTGAAGACAAATTTCATTCTTTCTCTCTCTCTCTCATTCTCTCTCTCTCTCTCTCATTCTCTCTCTCTCTCTCTCTCTCTCTCTCTCTCTCTCTCTCTCTCTCTCTCTCTCTCTCTCTCTCTCTCTCTCTCTCTCTCTCTCTCTCTCTCTCTCTCACTCTCTCTCTCTCTCTTTATCGACATGTATAAACCAGTTGAAACTCTGAATTCTATTTCTGGCTGACACTTCAAGTTGAGAGAGAAGAAAAGCCTGCAGGTACAGGAAGAGGATATAAGGAGTGTCTGCAGGAAGGAACCGCCTAGGCGGGAGTAGGATCGCTCGTTACAGACGGAAATAATCTGCAGATCAGGCAGCTTCAATAGAACTGTGAATCAACGGTAAAGGGTTAGATTCAAACTTCAATTTAATTGGATCGGAAGTTTACGGGGGGGCGTGTTTGGTGGGGGTAGGAAATTACTCTGGGGTTCTAGGGCCAGTGACACCGTCGGGATCGGCTGTTAACAGTCATTGCAAACTCTAAGCCACACACACAAAATGCTGAGGAAATTCATCAGACAACGCAGTAGCTGTTGAGAAGAGAACACAGTCGACGTTTCGGGTCGAGACGCCTCAGCAGGACTCTGACTGTGTGCGTTATTTTGCATTTGGAGCATCTGCAGATTTTCTCGTGTTTGTTGTGTTGCACTGTTCATCAAATTGTTTACATTGTTTATAGGAAAGATATCAATACATTTTATAGGAAGGTTATCAATAAATTTTTTAGGAAATATATCAATAAATTAGAGCGAGTGCAGAGACGATTTACTAGGATGTTACCTGGGTTTCAGCACATAAGTTACAGAGAAAGGATGGAAAGTTATGTCTCTATTCATTGGGGCGTAGAAGGTTGAGGGGAGATTTGATCGAGGTATTTAAAATTTTGAGAGGGATAGATAGAGATGACGTGAATAGGCTGTTTCCATTGAGAGTAGGGGAGATTCAAACGAGAGGACATCATTTGAGAGTTCGGGGGCAGAAGTTTAAGGGGAACACGAGGGGGTATTTCTTTACTCAGAGAGTGATAGCTTTGTGGAATGATCTTCCTGTAGAAGCAGTAGAGGCCAGTTCAGTTGTGTCATTTAAGGAAAAATTGGATAGGTATATGGACAGGAAAGGAGTGGAGGGTTATGGGCTGAGAGCGGGTAGGTGGGACTAGGTGAGATTAAGAGTTCGGCACGGACTAGGAGGGCCGAGATGGCCTGTGATAGTTATATGGTTATATATTTATTTACACGTTAGTGGGGGGTTGGTCATGCAGAATAGGGGACAGGATAGTAGCTGAAACCTCATAACGTACACCATTTGTTTCTAATGTTTAATGAATTTCAAAATCCGACTTATTGAGTATTTCACCGCATTCTTCAGTTCCCCTCGGAATTTGCTCTGCGTCAGGGCGTAAATACACGTGTTGGTGCAGGAACTGAGAACCTGCAGCATTCCCGATGTGTGTTCTGTGACGTAACGGGGATCCGTGACAGAGTAATCAAAACTCCTTGAAATTTGTTGATAGATATAATATATCACTTGTGTTACCCACAACATAATGAAACTACCGGTTATGCTGAAGAGCAAAACGATGGACTTGCGTCGGTTCTCCATCTCCCGGTCCTTGTCATTCTGTCCACTCTTTTGTCCCCGGAGCCCCCTGCGGGCTCGACTGGCCGCTAGAATCCGCCTGACAGTCAGAATATTGAACAGCAAAATCAGAAAGAATGGGACACAAGGGGTTAAAATGCGGTGAAACATCGCAAATACCGCCCCTGAGGGAGAGGATTTGTAGTTCGCGGTATGAACACAGTACCAGGGAACACCATCAACTATCTCTCTAGGCTCGTACACAAAGACCCAGGGAACACACTCCAAACAGGCCAGCACACTCACTGTCCCGATAACCACGGCCGCCGTTCTCTCGGTGCAATATTTTGTTTTCAGCTTCTCACAGCAAATAGTCACAAATCGATCGACGGTGAAAGCGACAGTCAGCCAGACAGAGGTCGCAGTGCTCGCAAATATCAACCAGGTACGGAGTCTGCACACCGGGGTGATGTGCAGGATTGATCGGGGAAAATAAATCAAAGCTGTCCACCTCAGCAGCGGATCGGAGATAACGACCAGGAGATCGGCCGCTGACATTCCCATCATGTACCGAGTGACACATTTGGAGAGACCGCACTTTCCCCGGGACAGGATCACAATCGCCACCAAGTTTACTGGAAAAGAAACAGGGAACAGTTTGTAGGGAATATACTGAACAAAGAGAAATGCAGCAGTGTTAGCGGATCCTTTCATGTTTTCACTATATTGTTGCCTTTACCGGTGGGAGGGTGGAGTGAAGTCGCAGAACTGACGGAGACAGAGAGGAGTTTATGCAGTAAAATAAGAAGAATATGATCTGAATACAGATTCCTACTGATGGTATAATCTATGCAGAACGATATTTCCAAATGCAGGTCACCTGCTACAAGACATGACCATCGAACACAGGCAACTGAGAGATCACTGCCTGACCCGTTGCGTTCCACAGGTTTTGGGGGAATCGCGACATTTCTGCAGCGGTCTTCAGATCCAGATGCCACAATCCACAATCCGTGTGTTTACATTCAATTCCTGAAAATTGGAATATTTGCAAACTGTGGAAACAGTAGAAACCAGCGACAGAAGTAATCACAATATTGGAATTGCTACCACTGCGGCTTACCGGGAATTCCAAAGGCTGAAATAAAAGGATGGTAGACGTCCTCTATCCGCGAGATGACTGGATACACCATTTCAGTGAGAATGTGTGAGCGCTATTGCTCCTGACTCTACAGATCCGGCAGACTCTCTGAGCTGAACCTTTCCAAACGGCCACGATTTATACAGAGGATCGGTCTCCAGAGATACGATTATGACCCTGACTAGCTTCTTTCGTTACTGTCACTTGAAAGAACACTTGAATTCCGCACCGTTGACTCTGATGTAAATACCGGGCTGATTGAAGTTAAGCGCATCAAAATTCGTGGGCGTTACCTTGGGCATTTTCCACCCATGTGGTGGAGCTCTAATGCCAAAGGCTGAGTTTTGTCACCGAGCAGCCACGTTCACAGAGTACACGCTTTTGATGTTTGATATTCATCTGTAAGGAGTTCACCAATACTGCCGATCCCTAACGTCTTTCTTTGCGATTTCCCAGTTTAAACCCTCCTTCTGTACTTCACATCCCTCCTGGCCACACACATTGTCCAACACACATACACGTGCACGAAGACAGACAGACACACATCACACACACACACACACACACACACACACACACACACACAGACGAACAGAGATAAAATAGACGGAACAATGTCGTCACAGCAACGGTCAGATGACCATGTTGGAGAAAATCTGCAGATCCTGGAATTGTGGACAACATGAAGACACAGAATGCTGCATAAACTCTGCTGTTCCTCTCGCCCTTTTTGACGTTGCTGATGTCACAGACTTTCATGAGCGTCTCAAATCAGCCAGAGGTCAAACGAAAATTGAAAATACTTCTTTCAACCGGCAGAGAAATTGTAGTCCGATTAATTAACACAAATGGTACTGTGTATTTGGAGATGAAAGTTTCAGGGACAAAAGACAGCGTCAAAGAGACAGACAGGTTGACTCTTGCACTGACTGCACTGGCCACTTCACAGAACCGTCTGACTCTTACTTGCCCCTCGCTGGCCCAGTTTCCTTCTCCTACCCACCTCCGACTTTCCTCCGATCGAGGCACAAAGCACAGAACAGCCACCCCTCTCTCACTGTCAAGGTGTGTTAGAGAACAGAGAAGTGCTGACAGCTCATGGGTTGCACATTCACAGACAGAAGAGATATTTAGTCCCACACTGAGCACAAACACAAGATACATGTTTTTAATACAGCTGTTACACGCAAACAGAGGTGGCAATTATTTCCATTGTATACCATACCAGTGTCCTACAGGAGGAGACACAGACCTGGACTCCATTTACCCACGCGAAGTTTTTTTTTTTGGGTGGTGGGGACAGTAACACAGCTTTCGTAGTGTCAGTGCGGTGCAGGAAAGGACAATCAGATGGGAAATTGGGAAACAATGTATCAGGTGTGAGTGGAAAGATACTGACAAGCACATGGTGTTCTGGATAATGCGTTTGTGTGGACTGACAACTAGCAGCAGTTCAAAGGCAGAAAGGGTCTCATGACAGGGGCTCAAATTGAAATGGGGCACTTTCAATTTGGGATTATGTGGTTAGAACGGAAACTGGTGGATTGGGTCTTGGTCCCCAACTGTTCGCTGTCGACATCGAAGTTTGGATATGGGGCCAAGTTTATTATATTTGTGTCTCCTGCAGTTACAGAGCTTGGTGTCAGAATCAGTATTGCGATAGGTAGAGAGAGTGTGTGGATGCAGACAGAAGTGATTGAGTGAGCATCTGCAATTTGACAGCATGTGGGAAAACGTGATTCCATCCACTCCGAGAGGAACAAACGAGATTTTTTTGTTTGTTTTTAACTTTGGGAAAGAGATAACGGTTCAAAGGTACATGGGGTGTTTGGAAACAAGTCATTGAGAGCCAGCGTTCAAGTTAGTGAATAATTAGAGAAAGAAACAGTTCTTTTATCCAATGATGTCAGAGAATTGGAGAAGAGTAAAATAATGGATTTGCGAGCGGTCTCAATCTCCCGGTCCCTGTTATTCTCTCCCGCTCTTTTGTCCCCGGAGCCCTCTGCGAGCACGACTTGCCGCTACAATCAGCCTGACTCTCTGAACATTGAACAGCAAAATCAGAAAGCATGGGACACTAGGGGTTAAAATGCAGTGAAACAGTGTAAATGCCAATCATGATGGAGATTTTCTGTAGCTCGCTATAGCAACACAGTACCAAGGAACACCGTCAATTATTTCTTCAGGCTTGTATGCAAAGCCCCAGGGGACCGTCTCCAAACAATCCAGCATACTCACAGTCCCTACAACCACAACCGCCGTTCTCTCGGTGCAATATTTTGTTTTTAGATTCACATAGCATATAGCCACAAATCAATCGACGGGAAAGCGACAGTCAGCCAGACGGTGGCCACAGTGCTGACAAAACTTAACCATAAGCGGTCTACACACAGCTGTGATCCGCAGTGATCCGCAGGAATCATCTGGGAAAGTAAATTCCAGCAGTCCACTTCAACAGCGGATTCGAAATAACGGCCAATAGATCGTCCGCGGCCATTCCCACCAGGTAGCGAGTGACACATTTGGAGAGACCGCACTTTCCCCGGGACAGGATCAGAATCGCCATCAGGTTCGTTGGAAAAGTTTAGAAAATATTGAGCAGCAGCGAATGCAACGGTTTGAGTGGATTGTGTAATATTTCCGCTTTATTGTTGCATTTAGCGGTGGTGGATCGATACAGAATGCAGAGCGGGCGGTGACACGGAAGTTTATCAGTAAAGTAAAATCAGAACAGTCTGATTGCAGATTTCTCACTGATGACGGAAATGTGAAGAGGCAAGGAAAGCGAAAACTGGGAAACTACTTTCTCTGAGTCAATGCTAAATGAACCACTTCATGTCGGCACATTCCGAATCTCGTGTGCATGAAATCAATAAATCCGAAGATGATGGTGAGAGTTTTCTATTTCACATCCTTCATTTTACTTGACGCTCCCTGTCAGCAACAGAACAGCCGAAGGAATGAACAGAAAAACAGGAAATGCTGGGAACATTCATCCAGAAAAAACAGAATATGTGGAAAACCAGGTAAAGAGTCCTTTCTCAGAATTGTTCTCGGACAGAAAGCTGACCCGAGTGTTAACTGGTTTCTCTTTCCATACGGGCTGTCTGGAGCGTAGTGCTTTTCGAATTCCCCGTGTGTGTTTCCTATTCCCCAATTTGCCGTCTCACACATTTTGCAAACAAACATTGACTGATTCCAACAGAGACAGCGCAGTCTGACCCAGCCGCACAGACAGACATGACTCATCCCATAGAATCCATCACCAGGGGAATTCTGCGTCCTGCAGCGATCTCGGTGCCACAGTCCCGTGTATGTCACAGTGTCAGATATAGACATATTAGAATAAATTTCACAGTGTTCATAACCATGAAGCGACAAACATAGAAACATAGAAAACCTACAGCACAACCGACAGGCAAATCAGCCCTCAAAGCTGTGCCGAACATATCCTTAACTTAGTAATTGCCTAGGCTTACCCATAGCTCTCTATTTTTCTAAGTTCCATGTACCTATCCAGGAAACTCTTAAAAGACCCTATCGTTTCCGCCTCCACCACCGCCGCTGGCAGCCCATTCCCCGCAATCGCCGCTTTTTGCATAAAAAACAACTAACATCTCATCTGTACCTCCTTCCAAGCACCATCAAGCTATGCCTTCTGGTTCAGGCATTTCCGCCCTGGGAAAGAAAAAAAAGTTTCGCAACAGTTCTACACTATTCAATTATGTAACTGTGGTCGTAGTAGTTGAAACAATAACGGAATGCAAAGTGAAGTATAACCGCTGTAGAGAAAGGTAGATGAGAAGGTGCAACTTCATAGTTAGGTAGATTGTGAAGCCAACAGCACATCATAAAATACTAATCCTATAATAGTGCAAGAAATATTGTAATTAAGCTCCGTAATACGTGTTTTCAAGGTGATGTTATATTCACTTCTATATCTTTGATTTTCCCCCACAAAATAGAGAAAAGAGCGTTGATTTGAGTATTTTCAGACAGCTGTCAGCAGATATTTCACAAATAAAGTGTTAAACGTTTTCAGAATGTATATCGGGATATCGAGTTTGGATTCTTGTGAATTCATGCTTGACATTGAAAGTAGAAGTGTGCTTGCACATCACATCCTCCTAATTTTAATGTCTCTATGTCTGTATGTCCCTTTGGGGTAATGGTCAGGACTGCGCACAACACTTTATGCAGATTATGCAGGCAAGTGTTTCTATACAGCCTGCAGAGCTACCTCTCTGGCATTCAGTACCGTCAGTCAACAGAACCAGATCTCCATTCGTCTGCTGAGTTTCCTACCGAACTAGGCTCCTATCTTCAGAGATCTGTCCACGTGCTTTCCGGGATCCCTCCAGTCCACCTTCTTTCTTCATATTCCACAATTTGATATGGATCTCCTGGCCTAACGTAGACATTTTGCCTGCATTGCCTCACTTTGGCATTGTCATGTATCCTCCCGATTCAAAGGAAACAGTTTCCCGTTTTACTTTTATCTGTGATCTTCATGATCTTTAAAAATTTCAAACATCGACCATACCCTCCTCCTCTCCAAGAAAAACAAGTTATCACTTGGCGAATAATACTCAAATATTAAAATTCATATCATATCAGAATACTAACTCTGAAAGATTACCGTTTGGCGGGAATGTAATTCAGCCCCTCTACATTGCCCTATATAGATGGTGTTTGCAAGATGGCTGAATTCTGTCATAGTGCATGGCGAGTAGGCAAAAGCTGCGAGCTCCCGTGACGGTAGGCAAAAGGACCCTGCGATCAGAAAAGCAGCGAGTTGTTGTAAGTTGTACATACTGAGTGGGAGATCTAAACATCTCTTTCCAATGTAACATAATCTCACAGGACTCTCGATAACGAAGTTACTGTTCCTACAGGATTGATTAGATATGAGGAATAGTTTTCGTTCTACGGAGAGCTCCTTTCCACACAGGTGGCGGAATGTCAGAACAACCCACTGTGAATGAATCGCATTCCCAGTACACCAGTCTCATTCAGCCACAGTGGAGCAATTCACCTGGTCCCGGAATTGGAGAAAGTTGTTCCTGGAATCTAGCACCGGCTCTTGCTGCTCCGCATCCAAGAGAAAAGGTTCGATTCTGACCATGAAAAGGGTCTCAGTCTCAGATGGGCATAACTGCCACGGATATGGCTCTGACGCTGAACACGGTAATTTCCCTATCACCCATCGCCACTTTGCTTCTTCTGTCACCTATCAGGGACCATCAGGGCACAAGTGTGAATACGTGTGAGATTATCCACTTTGGGTGTCAGAACAGGAAGGCAGATTATTATCTGAAAGGTGTAAAGTTAGGTAATGGAGAAATACAAAGAGATCCAGGAGTCCTTGTTCATCAGTCACTGAAGGTGAATGAGAAAATGCAGCAGGCTATGCAGAAGGTTGATCGAATGTTGGCCTTTATTAAAAAGGGAATTGAGTACAAGAGCAAGGAAATCCTGTTGCATTTACACAGGGCCCTGGTGAGACCACACCTGGATTATTGTGTATAGTTTTGTTTTTCAGGGTTAAGGAAGGATATCCTGGTGTAGAGGAAGTGCAACGTAGATTCAACAGGCTAATTCCTGGGATATCAGGACAGTCTTACGCAGAAAGGTTAGAGAGACTGGGCTTGTACACGCTGGAATTAAGAAGATTGAGAGGGGATCTAATTGCAACATATAAGATTATTAAGGGATTGGACAAGATAGAGGTAGGAAATATGTTCCAGATACTGGGAGAGTCCAGTACCAGAGGGCATGGTTTGAGAATAAGGGGCAGGTCATTTAGGACAGAGTTAATGAAAAACTTCTTCTCCCAGAGTCTTGTGGGGATCCTCGGAAGGCAGTGGAGGCCAATTCTCTGCATGCTTTCAAGAAGGAGCTGGGTAGGTATCTTATGGATAAGGGAATCAAGGGATATGGGGACAAGGCAGGAACCGGGTCTTTATAGAAGATGATCAGCCATGATCTCAAAATTGCGGTGCGGGCTCGAAGGGCCGAATGGTCTACTTCTGCACCTATTGTCTATTGTCTATAAGTGCATTGGAGTAGCTCAAGGGTATTTTCAAGATGAAGGCTGAACAGTTGGCATGAGTGGCATACAGGCAAAATGAGGAAGAGCTTCACGCTGTGAGTATATAGAGTTAGGAAAGTGACTGAAGAGAAGGACCACCAAGGAACTTATCTCCGGATTAGCAAGATCTAGCGCAAGTAGGGATGGTATGACTGAGTGGCTGAGGAGATGATGGTGCCGGCTGCAGGGTTTCAAGTCCTTGGGTCATTGGAGCACTTTCTCTTCGGGGAATGAGTGATTCGTGCAAGAGGGACGGGTTGCATCTGAACGGGAGGGAACTAATATCCTGGCCGGAATGTTAGATAATGCTTATTGAGGGAGGGTTTAAACTAATTTTCCCGTGGGCTAGGAACCAGAGCACCAGACCAAAAAAAAAAAAAATGAAGAAAGATAGATGTAAGGGAAATTCTCGGAGGGCAAAGTTCAATTAGGATGCAAATTGGTTTTAAATATGCAATTTAAAGCGATTACATTACAGAGCCCAGGTGGAGAGGAGGGCTAGAATGTATGATGACTGTAACAGGTTTTTCTAAGTTTATAAAACACAGAGGTCAAGGTAAAAGAACGAGGAGCGGGACTTTTAATCAGGGACAATATTACAGCTGCCTTCAGGGGATACATCTGTGAGGTTCGGGATTTAGTGGCACTGGAGACGGGGAATCGGAGGTCGGTGTCCAGGCTGGAAACTGTTTTGCAGTGGGAGATAGAAGTTATATGTCTGTGTCCCCAGAGAGACCCGAGTTCTTTGGGCGCAGAGCTCGTGGAAAAGAAAAACAAACCAGCAAACGACGCAACCGACTTTTATCTCGTAAACCATCGAGCTGTTTGTTCTATCCCTCCTCTCACTGCGGAACGGAGACACCCTTCTCCTTTCTTGGGGGGGGAGAGAGAAACTGATACGTTGAATACCGGGTGAACGAGCATCTTTGGTGTACTGCAAGTCTCTGTCTTTACTGTTGCTTTGCTCACGCTTGAGTGCTCGGTCGCCGGTGCGATGTACTTTTTGCTGGTGTGGAAGAGGTTGGTCGTTGTTTGCTGCCGATTACGCGTGGAGACTTCGGGATTCTAACATTTGAATTTCTTTTATTCTTTGGGGGCTTCCATTTTTCGTGAATGTTTGCGAAGCGAAAGGATTTCAGTATGCATAGTATATGAAATTCTCTATCATTACATTTTCCTTTGAAATCTTGAAGCTTTTGAAACATAGGAACAGACCATATCGATTTAGCCCATCGAGTCCGCTCATCCATTCCATCATGGTTGATTCCAAACCTCGCTCCTCCAAACTCCTACCTTCTCTCCATGAAATGTGATGCCCTGACGAGTCAGAAATCTGCCGGCTTTTTGCTTTAAATGTACCTACGGACTTGGGCTACGCACCTAACTGTGACAGAGTATTCCACACATTTACTACTGTCTCAATAAAAAATGTCCTCCTTACGTCCTTTGTAAAAGTTAGCCCCTCAATTCTGAGGTTGTCCCGTTTAGTTCTGGACACACCCACCACTAGAAATATCCTCTGCACATCCACCTTATCCGCGGCTGTGCAGGTCATTTTCTGTCTAGATGTTGTAAAGGTCCGTCTCCTCAGAACATGCTGCCAACCGGTGCAAAGATCTCTCAACTTACCGTCCAGTGCCAGCTCTTGCCGTGGTCTCTTGCCCTAGGGGCATGGTGCTGGTTGTAGTAAGCTCTCTACTCTTATATTTCGATGCCGCTGTCGTAAAGATCTCTATCCTTACAGAACGTTGTCATTTGCTGTAAACGTGTGTACTTCACAGTGCGGGGCAAACTGTTGTGAAGACCAATGGCCTTACAGAATTTTGCCGACTATTGCAGAGATGTCTGTCTTTAGTCTGGTGCCAACTCTTTTAGATGTCTGGGTTCTTACCACATCGTGCATGATGATGCAAAGGCTTGTGCCATTAGAACACAATACTGATGGCGTTTATTTTTATTAATCCCAGTTGCAGGGCAAAACAGGGATTGTCCAGATATTGGTATTCAGTGTTATGTTTTGAAAAAATTCTCCTCTTGTATTGGAGTCTTGTACTTGTCTGTGCCCTTACTGACCAGTGCATCCTCTGGCCGCTGGGTATGCTTCGAATACAGTGTAAGAAAATTTACAGAGGTGTGCCCTTATTTAATAAACTGATCTTGCAGGCACAGATAGTTTACAATTCTCCAGGAGATCGGACTAAGTGTTGATATCATTGGTAGCCACGAGATCAATGCGGGCGGGGTAGATCATCCAGCCTATCAAACCCATTCTAGCTCCTGCTACAACATTCCTACCGTCCAGTTCCCACTTTCTTCGGACAGCATGACAGGTTTATTTTCCTGAAGAGCGTGCACAGTTCCTCTTTGAGCACTCTGATTGTTTGTTCACCCAACCCTACGGCCACTGTGTCCCAGTCGAAAACCATTGTCACAGGCCCCATTGTTCCTTTGCCCACTGGGCTGCAATTCATTGAGCAATAAACTGTGAACAGTACAGCTCAGGAGAAAATCCCTTCTGCGCACTGTCTGTGTGCAGACCATGCTGAACATTTATACAGCATGTTTTCCTGTATGTGACCTGTGTCCCTAGTGGACTGAATCCCCCACAGGATTTGCACAGCTTAATGCACAGCACCATCTCCTCCACACTATCTGTCCGTCTGAAAATATCACCACATCGCATCCCTGATCTCGCATTCCTCCATGTCATTCTCCTTAGTGAACATCAACGAGTGCAAATGAATAAATTTTTTACATCACATGTTAACCCTGTCAGCAGGCATAGACTCCATTTTTGTTCTTGCTTTGTCCTGTGCTCTCCCAGTCAACTGCTGTTTTCACAGTATACATACGTTGCTTTGGGACTCAAGTTAATCCTCTTCACGGTGATCATAGAACATAGATACTTTCCGCCTACAATGTAGTACCAACCATGTAACCTGATCTACAGCCTGCGTAGAATTTCCCTAGCGCACAACCATCTAGTTTCCTAAACTCGATGAACTACTGAATAGGTTCTTAAAAAGCCGGATTGTATCCGCTTTCACCACCGCTGCCGGCAGTGCATTCCACGTACCCACGACTCTCTGTGACATCTCCTGCTGACTGCTCAGTCTCCTGATTCACTGTGTGACTTGTTTCTGGGTTCCTAAATGTTGCTACAAAAACCTACACAGTTTCAGCTTCCAAAGCTTGCATATGGCTCTGCTTAATTGTTGACCTGAATACCATATCATCCTAAGTTCCTGAATAACCCATCATTCTCCAAATTCTTCAAAGCAACGAGCAAGTACTGAAGTCTGAGCGGCTTGACGGTAAGTGACTCTCACATGTCAGACATAACACTTGCACCCAGAGTCCTCTCTGCGATTCCAAACTATTTCTTCTGTAATTAGTCTACTCCAAATTTGCATTTATTCGGCTACATGTCTAGTCTATTCCTTATCCATAAACATTTGAATACCTCCAGAATTCCCAACGAAAGTCCAATCAAGTCGCTAATCTTTTTTTTTCCCAATACCAGATCGTATCTCTCCCTCCGTTGTGGTTCATTTACATGCTGTTTCAGGAAAACTTCCTGAAAACATCGAACTCATAAAGCCCCATCCAGGCCTCAGTAGACGGGGATTCCTATTCATTCACCGAAGGTTATTCACGTACTAAATTATTCTTAAATCAGCCCATAAACTGCTGACATATCGGTTCCTCTCTCTTACAGGATATTGGAGGGCTACTAGTATAATCCCATAATAGCGACTTTATCTTTCTTATTATTGAGCTCTACCCACCTAGGCATACTGGTTGAGCCGGTGGGATGACCTGCCCCTGTGTCGTACTGCCTGATCAGCAGGGCAGCTGCCCAAACTGCTATACCTCACTGTGAACTGTCCGAATCATCGCAATCCTGCAATGTTTAGCTACCAGTTCTGCCCTGCTTTGTACCGGATATCTGTAATGGCTCTAAATGTATCTGCCTTAACTGTTATCCACCCTGCTGTGAAATAAACACACTTCTGGCCCGCGGGATCGCCGTGGTCTTAAACGCACGGCCCCACTTCGACTTCATTTTGGCAAGTCTAGTCCACGTCTCTATTTTCCGCTCAATGATATTTCCTGAAATGTAGCATTGGTCTCCCTGCACACCACACACTCCCTTCTCCCGGCATGCCACGGATTATACTTATCCCAACGCAACTCCCGCAAACTTCCCTGAGTGAGAGAATTATCTCCACTTCAGTACAGTTTTCACTCATCCTCCATCTATCCTGGTAGAGAGCACCGTGATCTGTGTCCCTGATACCCTCCCCATTGCACCAGATAGTTAGCCACATATTTAACTGTGGTAACTCACTATCTCTTACTTTGGCAATATTGTGACGTCGGAGGTAATCCAAGGTCAAAACCCCGGTGTTCGTACTTCTCAGTCTATAAACGGTCTTAAACATTCAGTTGATTGCTTGGTAATTTTGAGGGATCTCGGGTTGGCACAGCACGAGACCCTTGTTCCTCCACATTGCGATGAAATGGCCCATTTATACTCTGTAATGTAGTTAGATTTTTTATTGTGGATCACCTCACTCTTTTCCGGGTGGAAAATCCATATGCCACTATTCATACCTCCTCTGCACCGTGTCGATATCCGATTGTAATCTATGAACAGACTCTACACTATCCACACAAAACACCCCTTTCGTGTAATTTACTTTATTTAGAGATGCAGCAGTGACAAGGAGCGGCGGCGCACTTCGTCAATTTAACCTCAGCCCAATGGCAGTACAATTTATAATAAACGATTAATCCCCCGTTGTCGGACTTGGGAGAAACCCGCAGTTGTCAGGAGGAGGATGAACGAACTCTCTACAGATGAAACCGTAACTGAACTCCAGCGTCCCGAGCTGGAATAGTGCCGCTGTCACTGCTACGTCACGTGGCGTCCAAACCTGCAATTTACCGACACACATATTCAGTTCCTCTTTCCAGTCGTTTACAAAAATCAGAAAGAGCATGGTTACAGAAAAGATCGCATTTAGCGTTAGTCCCTTATTCTCTGGGTAAGATAATTCCAGATTCAGTATGTCAAGTTTCCATCAATCCCAGGCCTCCAGTCTTGCTGCCTGAGTCTATTATTGGGACTCTTGCCGCACTCAATTCCAATTGTGTGTCTGTGGCATGCGGGGGTGGGAAGTGTGTGGTGTGCAGGGAAACCAATGCTACAATTCAGCAAGGAGCATTGAGAGGAAAGTAGAGACGCGGACGAGGAATGACAAAATGAATTCAATGTGGGGCCAAGCGCTTATGAGCACGGTGGTCCCGCGGGTCAGAAGCGTGTTTATTTCACAGCAGGGTGGATACAGTTAAGGCAGACACATTTAGAGCCATTACAGATATCCGGTTAAAAGAAGAGCAGGACTGTTAGCTAAACATTGCGGGATTGAGATGATTCAGGCAGATAGCGAACGTTTCGTCGTTACAACGGGAGTTTAGGGAACTACTGTTAGATGAGCTTTATAGCGGGGAGGGAACCGATGGGATTCGCATGAGCAGAATTTACTTGCAGAAACAAGCGGCGTCGGTGGCAGGCGGTTAGTTTGACAGTGATCGCGTAAGTGGCATGTGGATATCGCGTACAGAGGTGTGGGAAGGGCTTTGGAAGGAAGGATTACTGCGCAGAAATGTTTCTAAAATAAGAAATAAGAGATTCAAATGAACATGAGTCCGTGCAATAGATATACTGAATGCCAGCATGCAGATCCATTCGGGAGTAAAAGAGATAAATTCAATAGTGGCATTCATTTCCCGATTACTCGAATTCGATGACTGAGATTGGCTGGAGGACAAGTCATTGGGTGTAGGTAAGAAGATAGTTAACAGGTTCTTTATTGGTGAGGGGGTTAACAGTTCCTTGGGTAAGGAAGGAAATAAGGGTTGAGAATCAAAATAACAGCAGAAGAGCTCGATGGAACGATTAGCCCAATTTTATATCCTGTGTTTTAGTGGCATGTCATTCGACAGTCTGAATGAAGTATCGGGCCTTCTTCCAGAGCCTTCATAAAATGTCTTTCGGCAGCTTCTGCACTAAGTTTCTTTGCTACTTCATGAAAAAAAAAACGTCATGACAAACAGGAAGAAACTCTTCCTTCACTAAGTCATGCAAAACACCTTTAAAATAGACTTCATGCAGACGTTGATTGAACGTTGTCGACGCACTCTCTGAGCATCTGAACTTCCGACTAACTTGATACCAACATAACACAACACACAAATAGCGCTGGAGGGACCTAGCGGGCCAAACAACTTCCATTGAAAAGAATAAACAGATGGCGTTTCGTGCTGAGACTCATTTTCCAGAAATGCTGTCTGGCCTGCTGAGTTTCTCCAGCAGTTTGTGTGTGTTGCTTCGCATTTCCTGAATCTGCAGATTTTTCGTGTTAGTGTTGATAGTGACACAGGTGCACGTACAATTAAAGTCAACATCTCCGTACACAGGGAAATGAGGAAGATAGACTCCTTCCTCGCAATGGCATAAAAGCCACCTTTAGAAATTGACTTTCCACAGAAGATAATTGAAAATCATTGAGACATTCCCTGTGCTGGTACACATCTCACAAAACTGATACCAACTCATTTGAAACAAGGACACTCACCGTTAAAGTTAAGGTCTCTGAACACGTGGTTGTTCGCTGCACATAGCGTGTTGAGAGACGTGTAGATGTTTGATGCTATCAGCTGAATCTTTTTGCGGTCCTGCCAACTGTCTCGGAGATGGACCAGGTCAGATCTGATCTCCGGCGAGCTCACTGTTAATTCCGACCGCTCTGTCAGTCCGCGCAGGATTTCCACGAGGTCTTCCATTTCTTCTCCGTTCACCAGAAGCGACGGCGTTGTCTGTCACTTGGCTGGTGAGCATTTACTCTGAGGTTGAGAATTCATTGTTGAACGCTCTGACGAGAGAGAGCAGCTGATGAAAACATAGAAATAAAAGGCAGGATGAGTTTGATAACTGGCAGGAGGTAGATTTCCTGGCAGGCTGCGGGTGATGAACGGTCTGTTTCCCAGTTGTAACTGTCTCGTCTATAAACCTGTTTTATTACCGCTGCTGCCACGTTCTCTGAAGGCAGCCAGTTCCGTAGTGCCAGGATGAAAAACACTGCGACAGCGTCTAACAAGCACTAGATATTGTGCTTATTAATTATTTGAATAATTGATATGAGCGGATACTTCGCTGCGCAGATGAACTGCTCTCTGAACTTGGGCTGAGTTACCCCATAAATAAAAGTGTTTGTGCAACAACTTAATATCAGCAGCATGTCGCCGTAGTGTTCAAATGTGTATTCAGAATCGTTGTAAGTAATTTTGTCCAGTCCGGCTTTTCTGTAATAAACAATGTCAGCAAATACTAGCGACCACAGGATGATGAAGCTCCCAGCGATGGTGACAAGCAGGATCACAGACCTCCTCCTGCTCTCTGTCTATGGGTCACAGCAGTTTTTCGCCTTCCTCTGTCCCTTCAGCCCCTTACGGACGCAACTAGTTACTAAAATGTGTCTGACTGTCAAAGCATTGAGCAGTAATATTAACACGAACGGAAACTATGGCGTTAGAGCGCTAGTAAGCCACTCATATCCCTCCCACCCGGGATCCGTATAGTAAACGGCTTTTGTGAGTCAATCCCAGGGTATGTTCTCAATCACTCTCAAAGGATGATATATAAAAAAGATGGGGACATTTTTAAAACAGAGCAGAACACCGGTTATTGACAGAACAACAGCAGCAGTTTTCCCGGTGCGATACTTTGCTTTCCACTTCTGAGAACAGATGGTGACAAACCGGTCAAACGTAAAAGTGACGGTGAACCACACAGAACAATCCGTGGCTGCCAGTCCCAGCGCAGAGATCACACTGCACACTGGGGTGATGTCCAGGAACGTCCCGAGAAATAATAATAACTAATCCGCCACAATACGACTCCACAAATAATGTTCAGTAGATTAGTAGTTGCCATGGCCACCAGGTAGAGAGTGGTGCAGGTGGAGAGGCCGCACTTTCCTCGGGATAGGATCACAATCGCCGACAAATTCACTAGGGGAACAGTAAAAATAATGAATTAATTAGTATCTCTGCGCTCCGTGGTTCTTGGTGCAGAGATAATCTGAGAATTGAGAGCAATAAAACTCTGCAGACAATTCACTTCTGGAGCTTTAAAATATGTAAAACGGGTGTCGCTGTTGTATTACTTGTACATGCTGGGTGAAGGAGCAAGGTACTCGGCACTGGACGAGGAGCAGCGTTCGCGAAGAGGCAGTGTCTGCTGATCACCGAGGTCGCTTTGGAGAAATCAAAATAAATCTCCTTCCATTAGGCTTTCGTCTGATTTCAAAGCATGGATATCTTTATCAGCGGCGGTGATTGCCAACGAAGTTCTGACACGCTTGACATAGAAGGAAGCCCCGCTCCTACGCCATCTGTCCATTTACAAAGTTCATAATCCAACTGAAAAATATCTCCCCTTGTCGCATGTCCTCGTCTCCTCCTCCGCTCCCCGGTAGTCACCTGCCTATATCTGCGCTGCTTGATAAACTTCTTTTAATTTCTGCAACTGTACCTACTCGGGATTCCGTCAAGCTGTGGTAAGGATTTCGATCTGACTTTCTCATTTTCGCGTATAAAAATTCTGCGCAGCCCTCTGAACGTTTCAGTTATTTTGCACACTCGTGCTTAACCCATCCAATTTCCAAAGGAAAAATACTAAAGAAAGTTTGAAACATCTTTTGAAGTTGCTTCAAATTAATGTAGCATCATTCCGAATATTTCGACCTTATTGTTCCAGAGTGAAGTTTTGCATGTACCTTACCCCGTCTGACCTCTAATAGACACCGCTGGTTGATTCTTGACTCCCTTATCACTTCAGAGAAAATGATGCTTGGAAACGAATCCCGGTACACTAAAAAGCACACAACGCTTACGTGAATTTTCGTAACTCTCGATGTTTCGGGATCTAACTCATAAGTTATTAGTAACACTTTTCCCTGATTCATAACGGGTGATTTGCTTTCTGCGTTCCCTTCAAACTTGCAAAAATTTCGTAAAACAATGCAACATCGTTAAATTGGAATGGCGCTATTAGCACCAATAGCCAGTGAAGGGATCGAGCGAACGGGAATATCGGAGTTTAATTTGACAGCGGCTTTGCGTTGATAAATCAAAACTGCCTGTCATTAGTCCACAAAATTAATCCATTTCCGGGATGTTCAACTCCACGTCTGTCTCAACTGACAATTTATTAACAACTGAAACCACGGATGAAACTACAGCACAATTTCTTAAGCACAGAGTTTTGTCACAATGCCTGCACGGCACTTACTGATACATCGGCATCTAAATGTTATCCGTAAATGATCAAGCCTAAAGACCGCGGATACAACGCGCAAATCGCCTCTGTTCTTACCAGGAATACCAATTCCGGCAGTTATCATGTAATATATCTTTCGCACACTGTAAAATATTTCAAGCATGGTGTCTGAAGTTGACTCCGTCTTTTTAACTACCCACGATGTTGCTGAAGAAACTCTGAGCTGATGGATCTCTTTGGTTATTAATTTATACTCGCTCCGATAAACTGAGTATTCAATACTATAGAAGGCTGACGTGTCTTCCAGCAGTTGGGGTAAAAATAAATATGATGTTATTCAGATAAAATCCCAATTGTGATGTGGTATGCACAGCATGACACAAAATTGCAAAGTCTTGAAGACGAAAAACAACGATTTGAGATGTGTGTGAGAATTGTTGACAAACACTCTCAGATCCATCTCTATTTCATGATTTAACTTGTTGAGCTTCTTCATACCTCGAACCTACAGACATTGTCAACAGAGACCAATGCTCTTCTGTCAATGGGCTGCTGTGTTTCACTCTGAGACTAGTCTCGATTACACATTTTGCCATAGTAATATATTAAAAGAGCATGTTAATTTTACGTTCTTTAAATATAATGAAGAATCTTAAAGAAATAGAGCATGCTGGCTTACGAAGATACTGAACACATACAACACTTGAATCAAATTAACGGCAACATACACAAACATTTGGAAGAGCTCGACAGGCCAGCATTGGTGTAAATAAATAAACTTCGATGTTTCCGGGCGAGAAACTTCAAATTAATTAATGTTTCGCCAAGCATTGCAATTTTGTTGTCCAGGAAGAACTACAGTGCACAAATTGGTGGATTCGAAAACATCGGAATTGTTTCATTTACCTAGTGTTCGCTGGTCTTAAACGGTCACATTTGAATTTAACAAAGGCACAAGGCCGGGAGAAGAAACCAGAGACTCCGTTGGTTGTCCCCCTGGACTAGAGGCAGTAAGAGGAGACACAGGTAGGTCTGGTGACATTGAACCAATGGGATGGAGATACATCAGTTCATCTACTGGGGAATACCATAAGGATCAGAATTTCCAAACACTTAACAGCGGTGAATCTTCAATAACCAGAGAACGACTTTTGCATAAGAGGAGGATCGTACAGACACGTGGAGATCAGGACCACTGGGAACGCGTAGAGTCATTGCCCAGGTAATAGCTTTTAATTTCATCTACTTTCCATGCAGTAAGAAGGACATTCTAGTGATGGTGCAAACGGGATTTTTTTTAGCTTAGGTAATGAAGGTTATATTATGCCAAACACAAATACGTTCTGTGCCTCTCTGAGCATTTCTTTTAATAACGGGTAGATCCAGGAATTGGCGCCCCTCACGGACTCGATGATAAATCTATTCTTTCAGCCGGATAACCGATTCGGAAAACGTTGGGGAGGGGCAAAAAGATCTGCAACTGGGTAGTTAACGGCTACTGACCAAGAACGAAAAATTCAGGAAATTCTGCAAGTCCGAAGGGCCTGCATTTTCTTGATTAGAGGGGATACCTCCAGAAATACGTTTTCGGGAAGTGTCCACAATAAGAGGTGGCCCCTAAACATACTTCTGCAAGCAGTTGTCTGTCTTTTACTATGCACGACTTCACCAATAGAGAGTTTATTTGGTATCTGTGTCTCCTTTTCCCATGATCTGCACATTTTCCTCAGCAGCCATATTTCTGTATGTGTAGGTTCACATTTTCACTGCAGTTTTGGATGCTTTCAACCGTTTATTTGAGCCCTGGGATCATTGTTTTTTTTTTCAATATAATGCTGTTCCATACATCCTTGGATAATTTGTACACCTCTCCACCGTCCTGATGATTTTGGCTACAGGGTCCCCCGTCCCGAGTTGATACCAATGACGTTAATATTGTATTATGAAATTCCTGAATTGTCCCGCCACTATATCGTTCTGTATCTGGGTAAATCTGAGTGCATATGCGGATGCCAACACGTTGTAATAATTTCCGTTTCTGCGGAGTCATCTGGGCTCAGGTTTGGGCTGCAGACTCGGGGTGAAGGAGCAACGCCTCATATACCGTCTGGGTAGTCTCCAGCCCCTTCGAATTCTCCAACTTCCGGTAATTCACTCCTTCTCACATCCCCCATCCCATTTTCTCTCTGCCTCCTCTTCCAGCTGCCTGTCACCTCTCTCAGAATTCTGCCTTCTTCTACTACCCCTTGCGCCTTACATTCCTTTTTCACCTTTCCTGCCTAATCCGTCCCTGCTTCCCCTCCCCCACTCCTTGATCTTTCATCTGATTGGTTTTTCACCTGGCACCTACTAGCCTCTCCTTCCCACCCTCCCCCACCTTCTTTATAGGGCCCTTGCTCCCTGCTACTTCAGTCCCGACTAAGGGACTCAGCCCGAAGCGTTGTGTGTTCGTTTCCAGGGATGCTACTGGACCTGCTGAGTTCCTCCAGCCTGTTGAACGTATTGCTTTTACCACAGCATCTGCAGTGTCCTTTGTGTTAAGCCCATAAAATAAGGTGGAAACGCCACCAGCAGGGCGTTTCACGCTGAGCCTCGATGACCATCTCAGGCTCATCAACATGGGTGTGTGACAATAGGTGGGACGAAACCGGAGAACCTCTAGTGAGTGGTCCATTTGGTGGTCACCCTGTTCCCTTTTTATGGGACAATGAAGGATCCTGAGTCGCCATCATAAATAAAACAAACTGGGATATTCGAGGTAAAATGATCCTTGGTGAATTCACAGGACATTCACAAGTGGGACATCTGAGTGCACCTTTTGAAGTTTAAATCGGAAACATAACATGAGAAGATTCAATAGTACTAGTTGAATTACCCAGGGAGCAGTAACATATACTGGAGAGTAATTACATGACTGAAACTGGGCTTTATTTTGAGTTAATTAATTGTACGATTTGGCACATGCCAACTTGCACAATGGAAAAAAAAATATGCACAATGGGTGAAAAGTGAATAAAACCGCATGAAATGAGTAATTTTCTGAAGTTCCATCAAATAATTACACAGTACTCAAATACATTTGCAAGGCACAAGCATGTCTGCGGAAAGATGGCTGGTAGTGTGTCCATACAAGGTCCAGACCAGATAGCAGAAAAACAATATGGTTCTCACAAAAAAAAACAAAGGAAGTTGTAGGTAAGGCGATAGAGTCTTGTACTACAGGGGGTATTGTGATCGTTACCCTTTACTATCTACTCAATCATTTAGCCAGAATGGAATACAGATGGTATCCGGACATGGAGAACAGACTATCGAAAACTGGAGCTAGTACTTTATGTATGGTGCCGTCATCATCTTGCTTCCGATCGATTGTACTGTTTGGTCATTTACTGAATACAGAAGCTAACTTCGAATGAAATGTGTTTCCAGAATTGAGGATTCAAGCTTCTGATAGTTTTGTTATTCAGCCTCCATATTGTTTCTATGTGATATTTTAAATTATTTGTTTTGTCAATTACGTTGGTGGCGATATTGGTAAAGTTACCTAGTTTCACCTTTCTCGGATTTCTGAAACGACAGTGGTCGTTTTTCTAGATCAGTAGCTTTTTCAACTGTCCAGCCAGTCGAATATCTACACTCAGGTCTGTTCTTCCATAAAAAAGTTAGATTGTAACTTATGCATTAAATCTCATGATCACATCACAAATAACCCGTACAGCTATTTCACCTCAAACAATGGAAATGGTGTTGTTTATGCAGCGATCGACCTTCACCGGCACGTGAGACGAGGAAATCAGATGTCCGTATCTAATCTGTTGGAAAGTCGCCAAGCCACTGGTAATTCTGTCCGTTATATTCCGGCTAGTGTGCACGGACAGAGTTCGCACAAATTGATCTTTTTGCTTCTTACTTTCTAAAATAATCATATCCTGCATAGCATTGAAATAAAAAAGTAGTATTCGGACATTTGCAGCTATTAATTCTGTGTTCTTTTTATTTCTTTCTTTCCAAATTTCTTGTAGTTAATTTAACGGCGATTGTGATCCTGTCTCGCGGGAAATGCGGACTCTCCAAATGCATCACCCATTACATGGTTGGAATGGCAACAGCGGATATGTTCGTGGTTATATTTTTCTCTTTAGTGGAACAGACCAACCACATCTACATTTATTCCAGATCCCTGCTCATCACTCCTGTCTGCGCAGTGACAGGCGTATCACTTATTATATCGAGGGACTGTTCTGTTTGGTTTACGGTCAGTTTTACCTTTGATCGTTTCATCGCAATATGTTGTCGAAATCTGCGGGATCGATACTGCACTGAGAGAACAGCAACGGTGGTTATGGTGACCGTGGTTATAGTGAGTTGCGGGAAAAGTGCCCCATTTTACTTTGTTGTTGAACCGTACGTCATTATTGACAACATACCGTGGCGTTGCGCCCTCACGGATGAATACGCTACTTTACCCGTGTGGAAAAGAATGGAAATACTAGATAGCATTTTAACACCATTGCTGCCAATCGGCTTAATTTTTATCTTCAATGGGTTAACAGTCGGACATATAATTGCGGCAAATAGAGTTCGCAGAGGACTTCGGAAGAGCAGCGACAAACAGAGAGATACTGAGGTGGAAACACGCAATAAATCGATGATTTTGTTGTTTGCAATTTCAGCTAATTTCATATTGCTTTAGATGCCCTATACAGTTCATGCCCTGAAATGGCAAGTGGAAAATTACTAATACCTGGACAGATATTTGAGTTCCCCAGTACATATACTACAGCAATGTGGTTACATGTTGCAGACTCTCAGTGTGTGCACTAATACGTGTGTCTATACACTGACACAGAGGAAATTCAGACAAGAGCTGAAGAATGGAATGAAGTACGTTTTTACGTTAAATGGCCATCTGTGTAGATAACACCCACTCCGATTGCAATTCAGCGGAGTTTTAGATTAAAACTGTTTAAAATTCGGTAAACTTAGCAAACATGTGTTAAAGTCAAGCAATCATGTACCTGGTCACCCTGAAATGATTAAATTCCAAACTGTCGCAGAGATTCAACAACTACCTGGGAAAATTTACCACAGCATGTAAGACAGGACCCACAGGATCCGGGACGGCTTCTCCCACCGGGACATCAAACTGATTACCTTACGCTGCTTTGAGTGTTTTCTATGTTACATTGACAATTCTGTTTCTTATAACATTATAAATTATTAGGATTGCACTTTACAGATTTAGACGGAGACATAACTTCAAGATTTTTATTCGTCATGTATGTGAAAGATGTAAGAAATGCAGTTAATTCAATCAGAAGGGGAGGGTCAATTTCCGGACATCTCGGGGTTCAAGTGTTTCAAAATGCTCATAGTCAGGTAAAAGAAAATAAATGGAAAGCAATTTAAACACAAGAAGAGTGTGATAGTATTCGAGCTGCGGAAAGGTGGGATTGTATGTTAATAGACTGTGAGTGGAACTCAGAAGTAGGAAGGGAAAGAACACTCGTTTGAGAGTATTCTGTAGAGAGCTCCCATCACCAAAGTGGAAAAGCAACAGAGAGAGAGAGTGACAGATCGGGAGAAAGATTTTGCACGGGTTCTTGCATTAACACGGTTGTTGTCTCTGGCAACTTAAACATCAATAATATTCATTGATAATTCCTCTATTTAAAAGGTTTAGATGTGACACAATTTCTCAGTTGTGTACAGGAAGGAGACCTAGCACAAATAGCGGGCAGGCAGACTCGTGAACGTTCCATGTTTTGCTAATACCAGAAAGTGAAATGTGCCGTGTAACTGATCTCTCCGCGTGTCAGCATTTCAGAACGATGGAGCACAGCTATTCGACATATCTTACACTGGGATAGCAGCAGACAATATGGAATGCACTTTGTTTATACTATTGTGTAGGAAGGTGGGAGCCGAATTAGGGAAGCGATGCAAATCTTCAAATGCAGAAGAGAAATATGGAGATTGTTCATGGAGCACTTGATTGGGGGTTCAGCATTGGCTTGTTCAATTGAGGCAAGAACCGGATGGCCCCGTAAAGTAACCCTAATTGGTAAGAGATGTGAACACCTCTTCAAGAAGAAGAAATAAATAAACTCAAGGTTTTGGAAGAAAGGATCAGGCAGGGCAATGGAACGTCACAATGTAACTAGGAGGGAATGAGCAATGGACTTAGAAGAATTAAAGTGGGACATGGGAAGGCATAGGAAGACCGCGTTAAGGTAGGTGAGAGACAGGAGGATGACGACAGAGAGAGAGTGGAAGAGATAAGACACAAAAGAGGGAACATGTGTCTGGAGTGCAAGGAGGTAGTGAAAGTCCTTTATAATACTTTTCTTCGGTATTCACCAGTGAGTGAAAGAAGGCAGGTGAGCTGGGACATGCAGACGCTTAGAATTACGAACTGGAAAGTGTGAATACATGAATATAAATTATTTCCTGGCGCTAGAAGGTATGCAATCCAGGTAATTAGAGAAATCTGGTGTCCTGACAAAGCGTCTCGGCCCGAAACGTCGACAGCGCTTGTCCCTATAGATGCTACCTGGTCTTCTGTGTTCCCCCAGCATTTTGTGCGTGTTGTTGTTTGAATTTCCAGCATCTGCACATTTCCCCGTGAAAGCTGGTAAAGATGGTTTACATGTGACTGGAACGGATAAAATGATGGAAGGTGGGAACGTTCCATTATTAATCAAAGAGACAATCACCGACGTAGGATGTCTCACAAGTTTCCTCACATGAAGCCAGGCAAGTAGAGATTAGAAATAAAAAAATAGCAATCATGTTGCTGGAATTATACACTAAATATCACATCAGTTGGTGGGAGATGGAGAAATATATCTCCTTGTAAATCAAACAGACATGTCATGGGAACTGGGTTGCAGCAAATGTGCATTTCAACAAAATTAATTGAATCAACATTGTTTAAAAGTGTGAGGAGTGGAATTTTTCAAATGCGCTCTGGAGAGATTCTGTGCCTATGCCTTGGTAGTAATATTCATGCAGGGCAGGGAGTGGGTGAAGAGTCAGGGAACGAGGGATTTGAGACTTGCCAGTACAGAGTTTAAGATGTTTTAAATCAGTCCGGGATGTGGACATCATGTTGAAAATATGTAAGTCATTGTTGAGATCACAAAGAATTTTGCACAGTTCTATCACCTATTTATATAAGTATGTCATTAATCTGCAAAGGGGCAGAAAGTTAAGAATAGCCTGGAAATTAAGGCACATTATATTATCATACCCAAAATCTGGTAGATGTGTATGTGGAGATGTTAGCTGCAGGTACCTCCACATTTGGGAAATAGGAGTCATTTCAGAGCGATGTAGTGAGAGTTCAGGTTCACCATATTCCTCTATGGGTGAAGGACAAGTATGGCAAACTCAGATATTCCTGGGTGTTCAGGGGGACTGGAGGTTTCACTGAAACAATACGAAGCATGTGGTGGGGAAAGGACATTGAAGACTGCGGAGGACTTTTAGTAGAACAGAGAGTGTAGGACGGAGAATGAAGGTGAATGGAGACCAATGTTAAGGAGACAGGGGGAACAACATTTTCAACATAGGAAGTTATTTTATGTGGCAAAAGCTACCAAAGAAACTGACGGGGTAGTTTCAATTCCTGGTTCAAAGAACATTTCAACAGGATCACGGGAATGAGTGGTTCAGTGGAATATGGAGAAAATGCGGGCAAACGGAACGAGCTCAGGCAGATTGGATCAGACGGTTGAAGGACTTCTTCTATGAATCCATGCAGAGGTTTGTGCAACATGACGTTTAAGCAAAGGAGTGTGCAGTTTAAAGAGCATCGGAGGAAGTACTTCTTCTTTCATACAGAGCGTGTTTACAATCTGGAACACAATGCTTGAGGAGATGATGCAAGCAGCTTTTTATAGCATTTGAATCCCAATCGCATCAACGCTGCCTAAGTGTTCGATCAAATAGAATCATGGAAAACCTACAAGCACAATACAGCCCGTTCGTCCCAAAAAGCTGTGTCGAACATGTCTTTACTTGAGAAATACCGAGTCATACCTCTAGCCCTCAATTGTTCTAAACTCCATGGAGCCTCTTAAATACAGGATTGTTTCTGCCCCCACCCCTGCTGCCGGCAGCCAATTCCACGTATTCACCACTCTCTGCGTAAAGAAAAACTTATGCCTGACATCTGTTCTGTACCTGCTTCCAAACACCTTTAAACTATGCCCTCTTGAACAACGTGAAGCGACATGATGTACCGAATAAACAGAGTGAGTCCCAGCAGTTTTGTTGATTTGGTTTTGTTCGTTAAAGATTGGTCCAACTCACTGGAACCCCGGTATTCCGTGACTAACAAGCATAGTCATTGTTCCAGAAAAGCTCCCTCAGTGACATTTCAATCACGTGATCAGCTGTATTTCCAGAGAGGAGGTCGAGTGTTGCTCCCTGTCTAGTTGGGCCAACTATTTGGAGTAGACTTTCTTGGAAATATTTAATAAATTGTGCCCCATCCAATCCGTTTGTCAATGGCAGCTGCAATGAAAGTAAACTTAATATCAAAGTATGTTTCTGTCATGCCATGCTAACCTGTGATTACTCCATTTAACCTCGCGAGCTGATCCACGATTTCATCAAGACTGTTCCATTACCCACTCAGTCCCAATGCCCTGCCTTCTCCCGTAACTATTCATGCCCCAACTAATCAAGAACCCATCAAACTCTGCGTTAAATATATCCAATCATCTGGCCTCCACAAAAGTCTCTGGTAATGAATTCGAAAGGTACACCACACTCTGTGAACATAAATTAATCGTATCTGTGTTCTAAATGGACGTCACTATTTTGTGAGGCTGTGCCATCTGTATCTCGACTCACCCACCACAGGAAACATCCTCTCGACATTCGCTCTATTGAAACCTTTCAGCATTTGATAAGTTTCAATGAGATCCCCTCCCCCTCTACCCTTTCCCTTTCTCCGATTGTCCACTCTTCTGTCCTATCAGATTCTAGCTTCTCCAAACCTTTACCTAACCTCCCTTCCCCACCTCTCGGCTTCAATTATTTTTTCTGGCATGTATCTTTGCCCTCTGCCTGTTCAGGTATTTTCCCACCATCTTCCCGGATCTGCAGAAGAGTGTCGGCCTGAAACGTCGATTGTTTACACTTTTCCATAGATGCTGCTTCACCTGCTGAGTTCCTCCAATATTTTCTGCGTTTTGCTTTGGATTCCCAGCATCCGCATTTTTTCTCGTGTTTGCAATGCCTTCTCAAAATCCAAGTACACAACATCCACCGATTCTTCTTTGTCTGACCTATACCTTCAAAGAAGTCCAACAAAGTTGTCCAGCAAAATTTTCCGTTAAGGAAACCATGCTGACTTCGTTATATTTTATTAAATGCTTCCAGGTTTGCTTAACAAGCGACTCCAACTTCTTCCCGACCACTGTACTCAGATGAAATGCCCTATAAACTCCTTTCTTTCTGCTCTCCTTTTTCCTGAAGAATGGATTGGTAATTGCAAATTTACCATCCTCCAGCTCCATGCCAGAGTCTCATAATTCTCGTATAGTCATCACTAATGCCTCCACAATCTGTTCAGCTACCTTTATCAGAAGGCTGGGATGTAGGCCATCCGTTCCAGGTGATGTATCTACATTCAGAACTTTATGATTCCCATGCACCTTCCCCATGGTCATGGCAACTGCACTCACTTCTGCTCCATGACAAATGTCGAAAAGACTGTAAACTGTGCAAACGAAAAAAAAAATAATTATTACTATTATGGGTAATCCATTTTAACAGTCTCGACATTACAAAACAGGATACAGACAAGCAAGAAGTACTTGCTAACTGAACGTACAGTGGCCATTCCTAACACTCATAACATAGTGAATTTAATAAATGAAAAGCAGCAGAAATATGCCGAATTAAAACAAGAAATTGAAAGACTAAAAATCATGAACAAGGTATAATTTGCCCCAACAGTAATGTCTATATCTAGTATCACCTAAGCATCTCTTCACAATAACATACCTACCCAGATAGACACAGCAAAACTGATGTAACTTCCTGAAATTACCAATGCTGTTAGAACACAATTAAAAGTCCGCAAGTTCCTAGCAATTGAGAAATGAGTGGGCTTGTCTATGTCCGTACTTCATGTTTTACAAGCTTAAGCTGAGAAAACGAATAGACGATAGATATCATGAATATGAGTTCTAGAGTCATTAAGATTGTCCGTATTTTGTGAATCAGTTCAGTGTTCGTGAATGTGAAGGTATCCATCCCACCACCCGAATCTTAAAGCTGAAGGATAGTACATAATGTGAGCTGTGAAAGTACCAGACACTTAATGTTTACAATGTTTAGAAGATATTTGTACAGGTACATCGTTAGGAGAATTTGAGGGGGACATAGGCCTAATAGAAATTAATGGCACTAATTGAGAAGGAGTTCAATCCAGATATGTGTGACGTGGTTCATTTTGGTAGGTCAACTATGATGGCAGTGTACAACATTAATAGCAGGACTCTTGGCTGTGTGGCGGATCAGAAAGATTGTTGGGTCCGGATCCATTGGACACTCAAAGCTTCTGCGGAGGTTGACTCTGTGGGTAAAAGGCGTAAAGGACATTGGCCTTCATGAATCGTTGGATTGAGTTTAAGAGCCGAGACCTACTATTAAATCTGGAATGAAAAACCTGACTAATCAATGCTTTACGAAGTCCATTATGGTCTTCCACTTTTAAATGTGTCTCTTGTAGAAATGCAGTATCTGCTTTTGATTGCTTCAGATGAGAGAAAACGTTAGCTCTTTTTAACAGGACCACTGAGCTCCTTTACCTTCCAGAAAATAAACCTCACAGGGTGGCCGCCATCTGCAGCCCTCATGTTAACTATATCAAAAGACACACAGGGCCCGCAATCCAAAACAATGCGCACAAATGCACGCAATACGGACAATGAAAAGTCAGTCTGGCTAATCCGTAACACACAAAAGAACTATCTACAATGTTAATTCCCCCCAAAAACGCTCCCAACCCTTTACACAAACGATTAATCTCCGAAACCTAGATGTACCTCCCCAACTGAGGATGATCGCAGGCATTACAAACAAAAGCTACCAGTGTTTTCCCCACAAACCCAACCTTCAAACTAATCTAGGGAGACTTACCTCCTTAGTATTTATACCAAAACCTATTCTACTTTTTTATATAGGCTAAAGATAACTAAGCGAAGCCTCTCCAAGTCATCGGGTAGCGCAGGTCCAGCAGCATGCATCGGCGCCATTACTGTGACATCAGCTTTTTTGCTCGAGTCTTCTTTATCGTTTTCCCCTGTTTTACCTCGAAGCTGCATTTTGATGGCACGTCCCAGGTCCAGCAACTTCCCGGGTTGTTCACAATGCTCAGTTATATCGAGCTTACGACAACGATAAACAGGTATTTTTTGAATAAAAATCGAGAGCCACACTGACACGCACCTACTCCCTCCACGCTCAACCCGGAAGTCACCCAACCCTGAGCATTCTGACTGTAATAACTCATTCAGGTTGGAATGATGAAGCAGACCTTTCTGCAACTTCTCTTACGTTCTTGTGAACCTTGTCAAATCTTCGGTTTCATCCACAATCATATTATTGGACCTTACAGTCTACTTACCAACATCTAACTGTAAAGCAGACATGCCGGTATAATTAAACCTCAAACCCAATGTCTTCAGATTCAGTCCTGTCTATAAACGATTATTTCTCCGCTTCCCTAAATGTGAAAACAATTAGTCTTCCAGGCATTATTATCCATCCAAACAAACGTTCTTCCCAAATTCTTGCCGAGACGCGTCTCACGCGTCTTCGAATTGTAAATTTTTAACAGCTTCATTTTCCACAGAAGATCCCTAACCTGAGAAAACTTTAGCACTCTTGCTTTCATTTCCGATTGGCAGGTTGATAAGCGTGTACGTGTGTATATAACTTTGTTTACAATTCAGGCATTCATTCCCTTCTCAAACACAACTCAAAAATTGTCAGGGGTGGCCGAGTGGTCTAAGGCACCAGACTCAAGGAATGAAAGCTCTTCCGACAAACGGTAGGGATCTGGTCTCCATCTGGGGTCGTGCGATCGAATCCCACTCCTGACAAAATTTGTCTTTATGTATTGAATCGAGATAATGTTATTTCTGCAAACACAACCTGGGTTGTTGAAGTGGATTAGCAAAACGGTTGGAGGATATTTTTTTTTTTTGTTTTTGAGACTGTTCTTCGCATTAGAACAGATCACCGTATAGCGAATTCTGGTAAGTGATTTATTCAGAAACAATTTCACGGTGAAGGATCTTGGCCCGAAACGTCGACACTTTACGCTTTTCCACAGATGCTGCCTGGTCTGCTGTGTTTTTCCTGGCATGCTCAGCTATTCAATATAAAATAGTTTTTAAAGTGAAACGTTTGTCGGAATATTCAATGGATGGGCACGTGAGCGTACATTATCACCTGTTGATCAAAGGTCTGATTGCTGATTGGTAGTCACTGGTGGTGATGCGAGTCCTGAGGCTCTTGTACCATCTACCCGATGGCAGCAGCGCACAAAGAGCATGCTCAGACGACCTCATACCTCAGACCTCAGACCTCAGACGGTGGATGCTGATTTCCTATGACAAGGTTTTATGTGGATGTGTTTAATGTTTGGGAGTGCTTTTCCCGTGATATACTGGGACAAATTCACTAACTTTATTTTAAGATTTTCCTTCAAAGGTATGGTATTTCCGTATCACGTCTTGATGCAGACAGATAATATACTCTCTACGACACATCTATATAAGTTCATCAAGGTTTTTGATGCCATGCTGAATCACCGCAGTCTCCTAAGAAAGTAAAGAGTTATACCAGCAATTTAAAGTTACTGACGCGCCCCGCCTTTGATGCTCCAAGGAGAATTGGCACAAGGACCTCTGGTTTTCCCTCTGCTGAAGACAACAATCAGTCCTTGGTCTTGCCAACACTGAGTGACAGGGTGTTGACACATCTTATTTAAAACGATTCCCTCTTAGTTGAATTGTATGCCCTAAGAGTGGATCGTTTTAGAACATGTAAACCCTGCAATGGAGATAACTTCTGCATGCTATACCATTATCTATGCCTCAAAATCTAAGAACCCTCTATCACATTCCCCCTCTCCTCCGATGCTCCAGAGAAAAATTAAAAGCTTGTACAAATTTTCGTTAAAATTTAGACAAACCGTCTAAATCAGGTCGCATCTTGGAGATGCTTTTATGCACACGCTCCGAAACCTCGTCATCCTTTCTCTGGAGGATGGCCTGAACGGGGTGCAGCACAATTCCAGTGCTGTGATGCTGTACGCTCTGATTTCGCACATGTTCGGCAAACTGAGAACACGCATCACGTCCATATTCATTTAAAATCCCAAGATATAGTGTATGTTTGTATGTATACCCTCTCATCAAAGCAGTCATTCCCACTATTCCGAAATACAGCTATTTATCTCGCATGCGGAGAGAGTAATGCAGGGCGGTCAGGGTGGCCGAGTGCTAAGGCGCCAGACTTAAGGCGGGACAAACGCTTCCTAGTTTACGCGAGTATTCTGGTCTCCAAATGGAGGCGTGGGTTCGAACACCACTCCTGACAAATACACTGTTTTTCACGTGATGTTTTTAAAATGCAATCACTGCTATTTTACTGCAGCGATCAAGGCATGGTCTGTTTGGAAGTATGAGAAAAAAGCAACTAAGATTAAGATTTTGTTTTACTCACAACCGAGAGCAGAACTACGGGTCACATTACATGGGTTTCAGGCTGCGGAGTTTTATGAGAAAGAGGTCTCGGTGAAGAGTGTCTGAGTAACCATCTCAGCCGTGGCTGTTGTTTGGACAGATTGACAACGGGGCCATTCAGACATATTGTTGGACTCTATATTGAAACGGCATTTTGCATCGTCGTTCTTAAGCGTATATCTGCCGTGGAGCTCAGTAACGTGCGTTTAACACCTTTCTGGATTTGGGAAAACCAGATTAATCATTCCGGACCGGATTATATTCACTTTTTGTGGTTTAACAGGCCACCCTTCCTTGTTTTGCAATGGAGATGTTTTAAATCGCACAGCACGGAAAATACCCTTCGGCCCAATTGGTTCAAAGTTCAGAGCAGAAAGTAAATTTCGTATCATAGCTTATCTATATACAGATATCACCATGCACAATGGGATTCACTTTCCCGCAGGCATCAAAGAAACAGAATAAAATCCATGAAGGACCGCACTAACGGCCAAAACACTCAATATGTGTAACAAAACAAATTGTGTGAAGTCAAGCGAAAGAATAATGATAATAGCAATATTAATTGTTATTTTACGTAATAATCCAGGGCGACTACGAAGCCCACTGGAGTTTGTTTAGATATAACCTCTCTCAGAGACAACCAGATAAAACCATAGAACATTACTGCACTGAAAAAGGCCTTTTGGCCCTTCTTGGCTGTGCCGAATCATTTTTCTGCCTAGTCCCACAGACATGCACATGGGTCATATCACTCAAATCCCCTCTCATCCATATACCTGTCCACGTTTTTCTTAAATGTCAAAAGTGAGCCCGCATTCACCACTTCATCTGGCAGCTCATTCCACACTCCCGCCACTTTCCAGATGAAGAAGCCCCCCTTTAAACTTTTCCCCCTTCACCCTTAAACCATGACCTCTGTTTTATTTTTCTCTCCCCTAGCCTCAGTGGAAAAAAAGCCTGCTTGCATTCACTCTATCTATACCCATGATAATTGTATACACCTCTATCAAATCACGCCTCATTCTCCTATGCTCCAGGGAATAAACCTTTCTCTGTAACTCAGTTTTTCAAGACCCGGCAACATCCTTGTAAACCTCTCCGCACTCTTTCAACCTTATTAATATTCTTCCTGTAATTAGGTGACCAAAACTGCATCCAATACTACAGATTCGGTCTCACCAATGTCTTGTAGAACCTCACCATTACATTCCAACTCTTATACTCAATACATTGATTTATAAAGGACAATGTACCAAAAGCTTTCTTTACAACCCTACCTAGCTGAAAGACACTTTCAGGGAATTATGTAGCTGTACTGTCAGATCCTTCTGTTCTACTGCAATCCTCAGTGTCCTACCATTTACCTTGTATGTTCTGCCTTGGTTTGACCTTCCGAAGTGGAATACCTCACACATGTCCGCATTAATCTACATCTGTCATTTTTCAGCCCATTCCTTCAACTGGTCCAAATCCTTCTGCAAGCTTTGAAAACCTCCCTAACTGTCCACAACACGTCCAATCTTTATATCATCTGCAAATTTGCTGATCCAATTTGCCACATTACCATCCTGATCATTGATATAGCTGACAAACAACAATGGACCCAGCACTGATCACTGTGGCACACCATAGTCACAGGCCTCCACTCAGAGTAGCAATCCTCCACTACCACTCTCTGGCTTCTTCCATTCAGCCAATGTCAAATCCATTTCAGTACCTCTCCATGTATACCTAGTGACTGAATTTTCCTAACTAACCTCCTGTGCGTGACCTTGTCAATGCCTTACTGAAGTCCATGTATACAATATCCACTGCCATCCCTTCATCCACTTTCCTTGTAACCTCCCCGGAAAACCCTAATAGATTGGTTAAACATGACGAACCACGCACAAAGCCATGCTGACTTTTTCTAATAAGTCCCTGTCTATCCAAATATTTGTAGATCCTATCTCTTAAAATTCCTTCCAATAATTTACCTACTACCGGCCTATAATTTCCCGGCTTCCTTTTTGAGCCTTTTTTTTTAAACTACGGAACTAGATGAGCTATCCTCCAATCCTCCGGAAGCTGACCCGTGGATATCGACATGCTAAATATTTCTGCCAGGGCCCCTGCCAGGAAACTAGTCTCCTTCAACGTCCAAGGGAATGCCCTGTCAAGTCCTGGGGATTTATCTACTCTGATTTACCTCAAGACAGCAAGCACCTCCTCCTCTTTAATCTGTATGAATTCCATGAACTCCCTACTTGTTTGCCTTGGTTCCATAAACTCCATTCCAGCTTCTTTAGTAAATACAGATGCAAAAAAAAACATTTAATATCTCTCCCATTTATTTTATAGCCGACCACTCTGATCTTCAAATGGACCAATTTTATCTCTAAATATCCTTTTGCTCTTAACATACCTTAGGATTATCCTTCACCCTGACTGGAAAGCAACCTCATGTCTTCTTTTATCCCTCCTGATTTATTTCTTAAGTAATTTCTTACTCTTCTCTCAGACGAATTACACCTTGACAGAGGATCGAACATGCACGATTTTAAATTATTCAAGTAAAGCTCAAACATTTAATGCAGATAGTAAACATGATTTCGAAAGTTATAAGAACAAACCTTAGACAATATAGGCGTACTAGATGATATGTAAAGAGTTTTGCAATTGAGGTAGCACAATATCAGACAGAAATGCAGGATACAGTTGACCTGATGGATGGATGAATATTTTTATTTTATATGTTAATGAATTGGATGTTGGAATTGATGATCATACGGACAGGTTTGCGGTCAGGATGAACATAGGTGGAGGTGCAGGATATCTGTAGGAAGCAGAAAGGCTACAAAAGGACGGGGACAGATTAAGAGAATGGGCAAAGAAGGTGCAGATAGTCCATACTGTCAGGAAACATATGGTCCTGCCCTTAAGTAGAAGAAATAAAATAGAAGGCTCTTTTCTCAACGCAGAGGAAATTGGAAAATCTAAGGTGTAAATGGACTCTAGTTCCTCGTACAGTATTCCCAAAATGTTAATATGCAGTTTGCCAAAGTGGTGAGGAAGGCCAATGCGATGTTCGTGATCATTTCGAGAGGAATGGAGTATGGATGCAGCGATGTAGATTTCGGATGAAATGCCCATTGAGTACTGTGAGCAGTTTGGAGCACCTAGTCCTAGACAGGGTGTGCTGTTACTGGAGACGGTTCAAAGGTGGTTTATGAAAATCACTCCAGGGTTGAAAGCTTTGTCATGCGAGAAGAATGTGACGGTTCTAGGTCTCTACTCTCGGGGATTCAGGAAAATGAATGGTTTGCGCATTAAATCAGCGCTTGTGACCCTTACAGACTACTGGACCGTGTCTTCCATGTCTATCACCCATATCTCCTGGCTGACTACTGGATGGTGTCTCTCCGTGTCTATCACTTATGTGTCCCGGTAAACTACTGGACCGAGTCTCCCCGTGTCTGACACTCGTTTCTCCCGGCTGACTAGTGGATGGTGTCTCCACGTGTCTATCACTTATGTGTCCCGGTAAAATACTGGACCGTGTCTCCCCGTGTCTATCACTCGTGTCTCCCAGTTGACTACTGGACCGACTCTCCCCGTGTCCATCAGTCGTGTCTCCCGGCGGCTTAGGCGCTCCTGCTCCATGACTAAACTTAGCTTCCTTCGGTGACTTCAGTAGCTGATAAATATCTTGATCCCCTGCTGGAACCAGTCGGCAAAACCTCTCTCGGAAAAGGGTTCCCTCGATTGCTCCAACAGTGTGGCGAATTCAAATTCCGATTTTCCATTGGAAAAGGCGTCTTCGCGTTCCAACATGTTATCAGTCAATCCTTGTTTCCACTTTTCGAAAATTTCAGCAAATGTAGGGTTTCCTGTTGCTCCAGCTGTTCCCAGAACGTATCCATGACAGAACTCACAGTTCCTCTTTTGCGCTCATCATCCTATTTAACAGGAACTTGCACCTTCTCAAAAGCGGCTCTGAACACGGGGTGAATGGACAAGGTGTTCAAAAAGTTCTCTGTATTTCTCGCTTCTCATTCTCTTTGGCGCCTTCTCACAAGAATAAAAATTCCATCCTTTTCAATCCAATCCGGGCTCAACAACAGTGTTGTGTCAATAGTCTCAGTTACTCCAACATATGTTTCCATAAACTCCAGCATTGACGAAAAGTTACCATCGGAGGGGTAACCATCAGTACTAAGCCGCGGAATATCAAGGGCACACACTGGCGCCAATGGCAAGTGCGTCAAACATCGGATGTAAATGGATCTACAAAGCAAAGTAACTTCAGAACCAGTGGTCAGTTATGGCTCTAACATATACTCCTTCACTTCGCCTAGATACATCAGAGCTTGGTCTCACTAACCCTTCGGGAATATTTTTTTTTAACTTTAGTCTGAGCCTTGATACACTGATAGTTACGTATCCACTAGAAAACGTCATCCCGTTCCTTCACTGTGTCCCTCTGTAGTTTTACCTATTTGCTTTGTTATTTGATTAACCGCTGATTAACTTTCCGAAGACTTTCATGTCTTTCGCTCTACCAGTTAAAATGTTTATACTCCCCTCAATTGCAACAGAAAACACTGGTCACTGCGCTGTTCTAAGGACGCTGCTCAGTAGCAGCCCTCGCCTCGGTACATCGCACCAGTGGGTCGGGCGTCCTATTGGCCCTTGGTGTTTGGTGGCGGCTGCAAACGATATCTTCATAATTACGTCGGTCGTCAGATATTTCACGACGACCTGCATAACCCGTATTTGTGTGATGTTAAGGGCGCTTTAACAACAGAGCCCACAACCAGGAACTTTGCCCAGATGATGCAGGCCTCCTACTCCTCCATCTTGTTTTCCTGCTCTCTAACTTCTCTTAGTAATTCATTATAATGATGGAGGAGGACTCATCTTTTGGGACATTCGAATAAGTAGAGCAATCCCGTCATGTGACAACCCGCTCTTCACAATTTGCTCTTCCTCAATATCTCTCAAATAGTTGAATGCATCCTTTTGTAGATCAAACAGAGCAGCAGCTTCACCAATCTGAAAATGTAGGCAAGCAATTTAGTGGCTAAAATTCATCCTCCTATCGGCTGCGCTTTCAGCAATGTCAATAACATCTACCAGAGCTTGCAGGTAACTCGCTGAAGAGGCAATAAATGTTCTGCCTTTAGTAAACTCGCTATATCAGCAGACGGACCGTTTAATCTCTCTACCAGTGTCAGTGCCCTCGTATTATGCATCCAGTAACTGAGAGGTCTGCTCTGCCGAAGCCTCATATTCTTCACCCTCATCGGATATGGGCTTGATGCCACCGAACTTTCCAAGCCTACAAAACTGGCTTTCCGAAGAAATCTCTCTGCAGTTATCAGCCAGAGATGTAAAGCCAAACCGAGTTCACAATTTAAATCAACTGCTGAATGAATCATTAGACCGTTCATATCAGACAGCTTCTTCGCCTCACTCCGCAGAAACGAGATCAGCTTGTCTTTAAAGTCTTTGGCGTCAGTTACGGGAAACTCGACTTGCAATTCAGCACTCTCTCCTTGACTCCGCTCTGCTCTGAAAGTATGGCCGACCCATGGCCCCGTCTCTCCAGATACTCCAATGGGAACAGGTAGATCCACTCCCTCAGGTAATCGCCAGTTTGGACAAAAACATATTTACCCGCCATTTAGTCAAATTATCGTCCCATGATCGTAACTTTCACTCATATTTACGATAATTAAATCCCTTAAGCAATTAATTAATCTGGTATTTTCCTCATTGACCCCTTCGTTCTCGCTTGTCCATTTGTGACTAGTTTACTCGGAATGTGAATACCATGCTCTGCTTCCTGTCGGGCAGCTTCATTTTGCTTGAATGAGGAGGTGCTCTGGCGGTTCTCTTCGGCTGATCACTATATACACCTGTCCGCATGCAGAGCAAACATCCTACAGCACTCCCCCGCCTACTGCTTGTCGGGACATTGCAGAACAAGCACACTCCCGACGTTTCGTCCTTGTCCAGAGAACTCCCGTTTTCTATAGAACTCTGGTCAGGTGGCACGTGGAATATTGCATTCAGCTTCAGTCGCTCCATTATAAGGTGGATGATGAGGATTTGGAAAGGGAATACAGGAGGATATAAAGAGGACTTTGGGAGGATATTTACAAGGCCTCAAGATGCAGAAATTGCACGAAATTGAATTGCTCTTTCCGGAATGGCAGAAGCCAAGGCAATAACTGAGAAGATCCTTATTGTCATGAAAGGAAGTGATGTTGACGCTTTATCAATCTCTGGTTAGGTTCCGTCTGGAGTTTAAAATTTGCTTCGGTTGCCCCGTTATAAAATAGAGACCAAGGCTTCGGAAAGAGTTTCGAAGAGGTTTATAGGGAAGAGATCTAAAAGGAGGATTTTCACGAACTTGTGTTATTCCTTCCAGAGTGGGGGCCACCAAGGGGAGATAGAGAGGCTTATAACAGTCATAAATACAGTAAGCAAATGTAACCTTTCTCACAGTATCAAGAGAGGACATGCAGTTGAGATGAGAGAGGAAAATGTTCGAAGGAGATTTATGGGAGAAATGTTTAAAATAAAACAAAACAGAGGTTTACGGGTGTCTGGGTGTTTGTATAGACAAACCGCGGGCAGGGAGATTTAATTAATTATGCATCACCGACTTAATCATATCAGCCCACCACCACAGACTAAGGGTCTCTTCCTGTACCGCAATGTCTAACTGGAGAAATAATCATTGATGAGGGAAATTTATTTTCCACTCCATTGTAAATATTATTCCCTTCATTCTGCGTCTGAAACCCATTGGAAAAGAATTTTCATTCAAGCGAACCATCCTCCCAGCAATCGGTCGGAAATAACTGAAGGAATCCTTCAATGATCCTCACGATTTCAGACAACACAGGCTCAGCCTGTCATCTCCTGAAGCTGTCAACTCAGTGTAATGAATAGTCCCGTCGCTCTCTCTGTTTCAGGGATAACTTTCTTGGGGAACTGTGACTAGACATGGAAATAATACTCAATGTGCATTCAGGCAGAGGGATTAATTTAATGAAGCACCACTGGCTTACTTACGTCAGCCCAACACCACAGACCAAATGGCTTCCTCCTGTCCTGCACTGTTGTATGTTTTAACTGAAAAGAGAATCATTGATTAAGAACATTTGTTTTCCACTCCTTCCTGAATATCCGTTCCTTCATTCTGGGACTGTGACAAATGGTAATGTAATCATCGTTCAGGGGAAACATCCTCCCTGCAATTGGTCTGACCGATCTGAAAAATCTCAGCAATTCTCCTCACAGTTCCAAGGAATGCAGACACACTCTCCCCCACTCAACAAGTGTGCCATCCCCGGATCTATACTGTCAGTGTGAGGGATAGTTTCGGCCCCGTCTCTTCAACAGGGATAAGTTTCACAAGGAAGGGTGACAAAACCTGGATCTAATATTCATGGTGCATTCTCACCGCACCCCGCAGAGCACCTCCCAGTAAGACATCCGTATAACTGTTCTCCAATTCTCCTGCATCACAACACAAAAATCTGTTTGGCTCCCTAATTATTTACTGTACCTGAATGTTAACTCTTAGTGATTTGTTGACCAGGAACGTCAGGGCCCTCCGAACCGGACACTCCGGCCCCATGTAAATATTGATTTTCTAGTTTGTCCCTCTGGGAGAGAATGTCCCCGAATAACCCTATATTCTGTCCGTCTGCTACACCTTCACTCCTTCTGTTTGCATCCCCAAGCCCTCGCTGCTCCCTTCCCACTACTAGCCCTGCTATTCAGCTCTTTCCAACAGCCGACGTGGATATAATATAGTTCGTCCTCATATCCAAATCTCCACTGTAGACTGTGAACAGCTGGGGTCTCTACCACAATCCCTGAGTTACCGAAAGGTTTGAGTGTGGTCCATTTATTTCCTGCATCTCACATTGTACTGCTGACTAATTCACACACACGCATATTACCCAGAAGCCCATATGCTTATCCGAAGTTGTCTTAAGTTCTGCCAATACCACATTCATCAGTTCCCAATTTTCCATCTGTGTGTCCAATCCTGAAGTCACAGTGACACTGTCAGCCCCGTGAGTAGGGATTTCGGATTGGGTCTGTGTCTCTACCTGTAGGACAGTTGTGCAGAATTCAAAGGAAATCCTGACCATCTGTGGTATTGGTAATCTGCGTCTGGGCCTTCGGTTCAGTGTGTGACTGTATCTGAATTTCTCTGCTCTCTGAAACTGTGGAACTAGTGAGCTGTCTGTGTCTCTGCTCTGTAACACATCTTGTATGTCGGAGAGGAGCGGCTGCTCTGCACCAGCACTTTGTGTGTGTTGCCTTGAATTTATAGCATCTGCAAATTAACTCATGATTTGTACATCAGCGTCGTGGTCATCTGAACACTGTCAACTCGTGCATGTGTGTGTGCGTGTGTGTGGTAAGCATAGTGTTGAATATGGAAAACTACAGGGAGAAATGCTAGGCGTCGGAAGTGTGGTTGAACTCTTTTTACAAATTGATATTTGGCGGACAAAAAAAAAGTATCTGTAATGCGGCTGCTTCGGGTGTTTGTCAATGGACCTCCGACATTCTTTCCACTAGGTGAGCAACCGCTGAGGTCATGCCTAGGAATTTAGTAGTAGTCTTCTATCGGCCCAATATTTACATCAGAGACAATGAATGGTGTTTAATTACGATGATTGTTCAAGTGACTGCAGTCAGTCATCGGCATAACCATATCTCTGGAGACTGATCATTTCTATAAATCAAGGCCGTTTTGAATACATTAACTCAGTGTTTCTGAAGGAGCTGTGAATTCAGAAGCAAAGCAATTGGCAGTTTATCACGGAAATGGGTTATCCGGTCCTTTTGCGGATAGGAGAAGTTTACTATCCTTTTATTTCAGGCTTTGGAATTCTCGGTAAGCTGTGTTATCGGCTGCCGTCGGGGAAGGGGGAATTGAAGTTAATGCCAATGTAATGATTGTTTCTGTCGCTGGTTTCCATAGCCGCATGTCAAGTCCTAGTGTTCGGCATTCTAGGAATGGAATCAAAACAGCGACTGTGGATTCTGGTATCTGGATCTAAAAATAAACCGTTGTAAGCATTCAGCGAATCCACCAAAATCAGAAGACATCAGTGGGACAGGCAGATATCTTCCAGCGGTTTGTGTTCAATAACGTGATGCTCAGGTCTCTGTGATATTGGTCTCGAAGCAGCTACACTGCATTTGCAAATACTGTGTTTATACTGCCGCGGGGATGATGCTAATTGATTGTCTGCTTTGGTATGTGAGCGGTTGTCTGAGGTAAGTGTCTTGATCAAACAGTGGATTGTAATGATTCAGCAAATTTGAGGAGCTCCCTGTTGCAGCAGAAAGACTGAGAATATTCAGTAAAAGTGAGCTGTGTGACAGAAAGTGAAGCAGTTGCTAGTCAACACAATGACATCGTTGCTGATCAATTAACAAAACCGACGTGTTGATTCAAAACTACCAACACTGTGAAATGTATTATGTTATCCATATAATTATACATACTGTAAAAAGTTCTCCTTTTGTACCCTGTTGAACAAAACTATCACATGACCTCTGACTGGCGGGGAGATGACGTCACTCCACCATCACAAGACCATTACCTCATCTCTAGTATAGCCTCAATCACGTAATGGTCACGTGACATGTACCAGATACCCACGCGTACGTACCATTCGGCCTTTGGTGCTTGGTGGCAGCTCCAACCGAGATCATCCCAATTACGTCGGTCGTCAGATGTTTCTCGACGACCTGCAAAACCCACATTTGTGTGACGTTAAGGGCGCTTCAGTAACATAGGTTTCTACAGAGAACTTTGCTCTGGTGATGGAGGCCTCCCACTTCTCCATCTTGTTTTCCTGCTCTATAACATCTCTGAGTAAAGTCGGAAGAGGCCGCATCTTTCGGGTCATTCGAATACGTAGAGCATTCACGTTATGTGACAACCCGCTCTTCACAATTTTCTTTTCCTCAATATCTCTTATACAGTTGAATGCACCCTTTGTAGATCAAACAGTGCAGCAGCTTCGCCAATCTGAAAATGTAGGCAAGCAAATAGCTCCTTATTACTATAATATGTACCTGACCTTCATCCTCAGATCGGCTGCGCTTTCAGCAGTGGCAATAGCATCTTCCAGAGTTTGCAATTAACTCGCTGATGTGGCAACAGAATTTTCGCCTTTAGGAAACTCGCTATATCAGCTATATAAGCTCTCTGCCAGTCGCAGTTTCCTCATATTATTCACCCAGTAACTGAGAAGTCTGCTCAGCCCAAGCCTCATATTCTTCATCCCCATCGGATGTGGACTTGATGCCACCGAACATTCCAACGCGACAATAACTTCGACTCTCCGAAGAAATACCTGTGCATTTATCAGCCAGAGATGTAAAGCCAAACCGAGTTCAGAATTTAAGTCAACTTCTGAATGAATCATCAGACCGTTCACATCAGACAGCTTCTTCGCCTCACTCCGCAGAAACGTGAGCAACTTGTCTTTAAAGTCTTTGGCGTCAGTTACGGGAAACTCTACTTCCAATTCAGCACTCTCTCGTTAACTCCACACTTCTCTGAAAGTATGGACGGCCCATGGCCCCGCCTCTCCAGATACTCCAATGGGAACAGACAGAACCACTCCCGTCAGATCATCGCCTGTTTGGATAAAAACATATTTACCCGCCATTTAGTCGAACTACCGTCCCATGATCGTAACGTTCACTAATATTTACGATAATTGAAACCCTTAAGCAAATAATTAATCTGGTCTTTTCCTCATTGACCCCTTCGTTCTCGTTCGTTCATTTCTGGCTAGTCCTGTTTATCCGGAATGTCAATTTCATGCTCAGCTTCCTGTCGAGCAAGCTCTTTGCGCTTGAGGGAGGAGGTGCTGTGGCCGTTCAATTCGGATGATCACTGTATCCACCTGTCCGTGTGCAGAGCAAACGTCCTCCAGCACTCTCCCACCTATTGCTTCTCGGGACATCGCAGAACCAGCTCACACCCGTCGGTTCGTCCTCGTCCAGAGAACTTTGGTTTTCTATAGAGCTCTGGTCATGTTGCCTGTGCAATATTGAATTTAGTTTCAGTCGCTCCATTATAGGGAAGATGACAAGGATTTGGAAATGGGATAGAGGAGGTTATCGGGAGGACCTTTAAGAGAAGGTCTACAAGGTCTCAAGTTGCTGAAATTGCACAAACTTAAACAGTTCTTTCCGGATGGCAGAAGCCTAGGCAATAACTGGGAGGATCATTCTTGTCATAAAGAAAGTGATGTTGCCGCTTTATCCATCTCTGGTTAGATTCCGTCTGGAGTTTAACATTGGCTTCCGTCGCCCCGTTATCAGAAAGAAGCCGAGGCTTTGGAAATTTTTAGCAAAGTTTCATCCGGAGGGGATCTAAAAGGAGGATTTGAAAGAAATTGAGTTATTCTTTCCAGAATGGCAGCCACCAAGGGGCGATGGAAAGGCATAAATACAGTATGCAACTGTAACCTTTCTCAAAGAATTTAAGTATCCGATAACAGAGGACATGTAGTTGAGGTGAGAGAGAAAAATGTTCAAAGGAGATGTGTGCGGAAATGATTAAAACAAACCAAAGCAGTGAGTTGCGGGTGTCTAGAATGCAGTTCTAGCGTTGTTGTGAAGGCAGTGGTAATTATAAGAGTCTGAGATAGGATAGCAAATCCACAGAGAAGGGTCAGATATAGAGTACTTGCAGACAGGGTGATTAGTTTAATTGGGCATTACGGGCTTAATCATATCGGCCCAACATCACAGACTAAATTGTCTCTTCCTGTACCGAACTGACTAACTGGAGAAATAATCACTGATGAGGGCAATTTATTTTCCACCCCATTCTGATTATCATTTCCTTCATTCTGAGTTTATGACCCATGGTAATAGAATTTTCATTCAAGGGAAACATCCTCCCAGCAGTCGGTCGAATTACCTGACAGAATCCATTAATTCTCCTCACAATTCCAGAGAATACAAGCCCAGCTCATGCACTCGCCCCTCACACAGACAGCTTGTCATCGCTTGCAGCCGTCAGTTCAGAGTGAGGAATAGTCCCTTCACTCTCTCTTCTTACCAACCCCGTAACTGGGTGTCTTACTGGCAAAGATAGGAGTATCCGTTGAAGTCTGATGATACTATTTTAACAGTATTTATTAGTAAAAATACACAAAAGTAATATCAATGCAAATATACAGATAATATACGTCATCAATTCTAAACCTAAAAGTGCAGGTTTAATAATAATCAATAAGAAATAAGCTCTATCGTTGTCTCGGGGATAATGAATAGTCTGATGGAAATATAAGGTTCAGTTCAGTTCATACTGGCTGCAGTAGTTTTTGTTCACTGTGTTGCAATTGTTGGAGACAGAGAGAGAGAGAGAGAGTGAGAGTAACGTGCCGACTTTACTTTTACGGTCTTGATCCGTCTCCGTCCTTTAGCTAGACCGTTCCGTGGAGGATTCGTCACCCAGGCAAGGGTGGACACACACACCAGCCCCCACCGGTCTCGTAGCGTCTCTTCTGGTGCGTCTGAGGGGTGTTCTCCAGACCCTTACTTTTCTCCCCCACTCACGGGGTCTCAGAAGTCAACCAGGTAGGGATGATGCAATCCCTCAACCAGACCACTCTGGTTGCCCCCTGCGGGGTTTCAATGAATCGAACAGTACTCAATACACGAATCTTTCTCCAAGGGACTATAGCAGTAATCTCTCTCTTTGTCAATAGGATACATTCCAACCTGTGCTGTGCCCCTCTCTCATAAATTTGTTATGAGCTGTTTATATCTCTCATTCCCTTTGATAACAGCATCGGAATAGTAGCGATTTGCGATTCTCCAAAAGGATGGGGGGGGGGCATTGGCGATTCTGTACCCTTCTTCCCATCGGAGTTGCTCCTCATTCGTCAAACTCCGTTGCAGGGATAACTTTCTTGAGGAACTCTGCGCAGACCTGGAAATAATACGTGACGTGCATTCAGGCAGAGGGATTAGTTTAATGAGGCATCACTGGCTTACTTTCGTCAGCCCAACATCACAGACAAAATGTCCTCCTCGCGCGCTTATCCGAAACTTTCTTAAGTTCTTCCAATACCACATTCATAATTTTCCAATTTATCAGCGGTACGTCCAATACTGAGCTCACACTGACACTGCTAATCCTGTGGGTGTGGATTTGGAGACTGGGTCTGTGTCTCTACTGTAGGACAGTGGTGCCGAGGTCAATGGAAATATTATCCACCTGTGTTTCAGTGTAGCCGTTGTATTGGTAATCTGTGTCTTGAGTTCAGTGTGGGATTGTACCTGAATTTCTCCACTGTCTAAAACTGTGGGAACTAATGAGCAGTCGGTGCCTGTGCTTTGTAAAACACCTTGCGTGTCAGAGAGGAGCGACTGCTCTGTTGACTCCACAGGAGGGAAAATCGGAGTTGATTGAAGTTTTCCCTGTTGGTAGGAGAAGGAAACTCGGTCAGTGAGGGAGAGGTATATGCCCGACGGTTGTGTGAAGCGGCCGTTGCAGCGTGTGCCACTGTCAATCTGTCGGTCTGACCCTCTGTCTTTTTCACACCGTTATAATATAGCATATTGTACTGGTCTTCTTTTCATTCACTTTCATCCATCCTACGTCGATTCATCTCCCAATTTAGAGTCCTTTGTTTAATGTTTATTATTGAATATTCCCTTTGCAGATCGAAGCAGTTCTTCCTTTCCGTTCTGGCTGGTCTGAGATGCTCTTAAGATCCAATTACATCAGCAACATCTCAAGATTTTTTTTCCCAGCACTTTGTGTGTGTTGCCTTCCCCTGAGGATTACCAGCATCTGCAAATTTTGTCATCTTTAGTGCATCAGCATCGCAGTCATCCGAACACGGCCATTCCGCGTGTGTGTGCGTGCGTCCAGGATGATGTTGAAAATGGCAAACCACAGGGAGAGAAGTTTGAGTTCGGACGTGTCGTTGAACTCTGTTCACAAGTGGTTAATTAGCGGAGAAAAAGGATGAAATCTGTAAATGTGGCTGCTTCGGGTGTTTATCAATGGAGCTCCGGCATTCTTCTCACTAGGTGAGGAAGCGCGGAGGTAATGCCGAGGAAGTTAGAAGTGGCTGTCTTCTGTCGGCTCAATATGTACATCAGAGACAGTGAATGGTGCTGAATTACCATGATTTTTCAAGTGACTGTTGTCAGTCAGCGGCATAACAGTGTCTCTGGAGACTGATCATTTCTGTAAATCCGGGCCGCTTAGAATACATTAGCTCAGAGTTTCTGAAGGAGCTGTGAATTCAGGAGCAACACAATTGGCAGTTTATCACGGAAATGGGTTATCCAGCCCTTTTGCGGATAGGAGAAGTTTACTATCCTTTTATGTCAGCCTTTGGAATTCTCGGTAAGCTGCGGTATCGGCTGCCGTTGGTGGGAATTGAAGTTAATGTCTATATAGTGATTGCTTCTGTCACTGGTTTCCACAACCTCATATCCAGTGCTAGTATTCGACATTCTAGGAATGGAAGCAAAGCCAGCGACTGTGGATTCTGATATCTGGATCTAAAAATAAACCGCTGTATGAATTTAGCGAATGCGCCAACATCGGAAGACCTCAGTTGGACAGGCAGATATCTTCCAGCGGTTTGTGTTCAATAATGTGATGCTCGGGTCTCTATGCTATTGGTCTCGAAGCAGCCACACTGCATTTGCAAATACTGTGTTTATACTGCCGCGGAGATGATGCTAATTGATTGTCTGCATTGTTATGTGAGCGGTTGTGTGAGGTACGTGTCGTGATCAAACAATCGATTAGAGGTAAGGATTCAGCAAATTTGAGAAGCTCCCTGTTGCAGCAGGAATATTGAGGATTTTCACTAAAAGCGAGCTGTGTGACAGAAAGTGAAGCAGTTGCTGGACAATACAATGACGTCGTTGCTGTTCAATTAACAAATCCGACGTGTAGATTCATAACTACCAACACTGCGAAATGTATTATATTATCCAAATAAATATAAATACTGCAAAATGTATTATAATATATCCACATCTGACACCGCTACAATCATCTGTCTGTGTCACCGTGCCTGCTACTGGGTGTTGAATTATGCTCCCCGCTTCCCTGTGGTGGATTCAGTCGGGGGCGTCAAGTATATCTGAGAGGCTGTATCAGACTAGGCTGTGACTGCTGCCTCAGTCAAAGTTCTGCTAGAAAGTCGGCGAGCTGGCAAATGCTGGAATAGGAAACAAACACCGGAAATGCTGGAAACATAAAGCCTCAGGCAGCTTGTATAGAAAGAGTAAGAGAAAGTCGTGTCATGGGGCCTCTCTGAAAACAGTTCAGAAAATACACGTTAACTCCTTTCCCACATATTCTATTTTTGTCTGGATGAGAGGTTCCGGGAATTGCTGTTTCTGTTGTGTCCTTCGGCTGTTCTGTCGCTGACAGGGAGTCACAGGGAAGTTGATGATTGTTTAATGCAAGAATCCCGCCATCGGCGTCCGAATTGATTCATTTCATTCATATCAGACGCGGATGAAACCGATAAAAATGTTTCAAACCGTACTAACTCTGAGGGTACCTAGTTGCATCTGTCCGCTGCCTCTTCATATTTTTTGGTCAACAGAAAGGAATCCAAATTTAATTACGTGACATTATTTTAATGTGTAAACTCAGCCAGCTCTTGACCCTCTTTGCACCCTCCTACCGCTGAATGCAACAATAAACCGGGAATATTGCATGATCCCCGAAAACTGCGGCAATGGGTTTTACTCAGTATTTTCTCAAATTGCTATTTCCGCTCTCTCTTCAGTGAACTTGATGGCGATTGTGATCCTGTCCCGGGATAAGTGCGGTCTCTCCAAATGTGTAACTCTATACCTGGTGGGAATGGCAGCGGCCGATCTCCTGGTCGTTATCTCGCTTCCGCTCCTGACGTGGACTGCTTGGCTTTATTTTCGCCGATCATTCCTGTTCATCACTCCTGTGTGCAGTATCGCTAGATGGCTGATTCATGCGAGCACTACTGCCTCTGTCTGGCTGACTGTCTCTTTCACCGTCGATCGATTTGTGGCTATTTGCTGTGAGAAGCTGAAAACAAAATATTGCACCAAGAGAACGGCGGCTGTGGTTATCGGGACAGTGAGTGTGCTGGCCTGTTTGGAGAGTGTCCCCTGGGGCTTTGTATACGAGCCTATGATAAAAATTGATGGTATCCCCTGGTATTTTGTTCTTACACCGAGCTACAGAAACTCTCCCTCATGGGTGGTATTTGAGATGTTTCACCACATTTTTACCCCTTGTGTCCCATTCTTTCTGATTTTGTTTTTCAATATTCTGACTGTTAGGCGGATTCTGGTGGCCAGTCGAGCCCGCAGGAGGCTCCGGGGACAAAAAAGTGGAGAGAATGACAAGGACCGGGAGATAGAGAACCGACGCAAATCCATCGTTTTGCTTTTCTGCATAACCGGTAGTTTCATAATGTTGTGGGGAACACGTTTGGTCTTTTTCATCTATCAGCGGATTTCAACGAGTTTTGTTTATTATTCTGTCACGAATCCCGTTTACATTATAGAAGAGACATCGGGAATGCTGAAGATCCTCAGTTCCTGCACCAACACGTGTATTTACGCCCTGACTCAGAGCAAATTCCGAGAGGATCTCAAGAATGTGGTGAAATACCCACTGAATCTGATTTTGAAACTCATTAAAATATAGAAATAAATGCTATGCAGTAGTACAATTCAGCTGTCTTCACGCTCCTATTCTGTCCTCCCTCTTTTAATAAACAGAAACAATATGATGAACAGTGTTTCAAACAACGTATAACTGTAAGGCAATACACAAAATCATGAAGGTTGTCGGCCGAATAGTTGAATGTTTACTCTTCTCCAAAGTTGCCATCCATCTGCTGAATTGCTCCAGCAGTTTGTGTGTGTTGCCTTACAGTTATACAACAAATATGTACAGTCAATCGCGACGACACGACTGGATTCAGCATTCCAGAAAAATCCCCTTTGTATCTCACCCTCATCCCGCTTAAGTTGTGCCTTGAGGCGAACCTGTCAAGCCTTCTTCCTGATTCTGACAAAACAGCTTGATATGGAGTATACTTCCGTCGGTATTACCCACTCCTGCTCCCATCATTACCCGTCCTTTACTTCACGGTGATTTTCTCCTCTGTCCCTACCTGTAGCTTTTCCTTCTGTTTTCCGATTTGAACTAATTTCCCGTAACAGAATGTTAGCTTTCAAAGGGAAGGTGGAGGAGCGGTGGTAGGTGGACGAGGCGATGCTGTGAACCCAAGAACAAAAGACACAGCGAAGCGAAATGCGAACTGATATGAACTAATCCTACAGAGAGTGCTGGCGAAGGTTTTCAGCTCAGGCAGCAGAATTGGAATTGGAATTGGAATCCTCCAGCATATTGGAATTCTAGGGTCTGCAGATTGTCTCTTGCTTCTGACTGGTCTAATCTTAGTCAGTGTCAACGAGATATTCGACTATGCCAACGCAGAACTGACGTTGGACAAAGAACAAGCAACGAATGGTTGAAAAAGACAGTGTGATATAAACTTGATAAATAATGGAACAAAGGTTGAGCTAATTTTGAATTGGCGCAACTGGGAAATTGGAGGGTCTCTCTAAACAATCACGATCGGGGATAAATTATTTATGCAATTAGTAAGATGTTGGGAGTACCGGCAGTTTGTATTCAGATTTTACATTCTCCAGAGAAAGCTGAATTGAGGTTTCAGACTGAGTCCTTCAGTGGATGGTCCGCGATGATTTTTTTCAAATTGTAATCCTGAGCTTGTAAGATCGAAGTATAAACTCTAAATATAAGCTTGGTTAAGACGGTTAATAAGTAGTGAGGATTTGTACTAGGAATTGTAAAACAGTGACTACTGCCATCAATGGAGGCTAAACGTTTGAAGGGGATTCTTCACGACAGGTTTGACAAATAATTGGAGAAGCATAATCACAGGCAATCAACTGGCTTTGTGAGGGGAAGGTCATACTTTACGCACCTGAATGACTTTCTGAGAGAGTGACAAAACAAATTAAGGAGATGGATGATCTATGTATGGAATTGAGTGAGACGTTTGACAAGAGCCCTCACAATAGCTCGATCCAGAATGTCGGGAGGCATGGTGAGTATGGGGCTGGCAGTAGATGGGATGTTTCCAAAAGATCTTTTTTGTAACCCTGCTTTCTCTGATATTTGTAAATGACTTGAGAGAAGAAGTGGATATGTGGGTTGGCAACTCGCAGTTTGCGGCTCCACGTAGCATCGCGGTTAGAATCAGACGATTCCAGCTCGGAGCAATGGAAATCGGAGTTCATTCCGGAAGGAATTTGTACATCCTCTCCGTGATATTTATGGGTATTCTCACAAGGTAAACGTAAAAAAAAAAGAAAACAACTCAGCGATTAGGCTGGGGTAAAATTGAGGATACTGGGCGCCGTGGCTCATTATTCTTCGCTCCATCTCTAAGTGAATCAATGACACCTCTGTAGTATTGTGGATAGCGTAGAATTTCATCACAATAAAAATTCATACACAATAAAACTTTAAACTGGATTACAGAGTACTTATGGTAGATTTGATCGCAGTGTGGAGGAACAGGAGAGTCGTGCTATGCAAGCCTATAGATCCTCCAACATTTCCAAATAAGTTAAATTAGAGGTTCCGAAGGCTCATGGCTCAAGAACTAGCAACTCCGGATTAGTGATCTGACGAGGGAAGAGACGCTAAGGAAGGACAGGTAAATGTGTGGCTAACGATTTTGGCAGGAGTTCATCGTATTTGACTCTTTTCCAGCATTTGGTGCGACTGGTGTAAGGAGCACGGGTCTTATACATGTACTGAAAGAGATTTAATATTCTAACTGAGGAGTTTGATGCAGCTGCCCTGGCATTAACATGTGGTATGCGCATGCCTGCTGTTGGGTGGTGGGAGGTGGAGTAGGAACTAGTACCACAGGTGAGCAAGTAGCATTGAATAAAAGGCAGAGACGAGGTCAACGAACGCCAAACTGGACCCAGGTAATTATCCCGGTAGCTCCGAGGCCGTGGTCAGTTTATTTCACAAAAGGTGTGTAACATTTAAGAAAGACGTACTTCGAACCTGGATTAATACGTAACGTAGTGAGCCAGCTATTACAGAGATCTGGTTCACAGCAGAAAATGGCTGTCCCAACAATAAAAGCTCACACGCCCCTTAATATCCGTTTGCAGATCGGCCGACGTACACAGATCTGGCTGTCACCCAAATTCGTGTGCAACCCCATATTTAAAATGCCCCATTGAAATGCGCGCATCACTAAAATCCACGTGCACCCCACAAATCTGCGCATGTTCCCATATGCACATTAAATTATACAAACGAAAATTCACTCCAAACACAAAATGGCGATCTGGACATTAAATTATCCGCACGCATCCCAAGGTCCGACACAGCCAGATCCGTCTGAACCATCATATACACCCACAAAAACTTTGCGACTCCCGTATTCGTCCCCTAAATTTGCTCAATCCCCAAATAAATCCGTAGACCCAAATTGGAGCACACACCCCTAAATCAGCGCATGTGTGCAAATGCGTGTGCAAACCCGCTTTCGAGAACTCATTTGAATCCGTGCGCATCCCTGGGTTCATGCCCTCCCCAAGAACGTGTGCACTCCCGATTTCGCCGACATAAACTAAATATGCGCAATCCGCATTCAGTGCGCACCCCAAAGCTTCTGAAACTCCCACATGCACATCATATTTTCCTAGAGCAAGAATCACTTCAGACAGTTGAGAAAATGGCATCCTCGTCATTAATAATCTGCATGAAGTTAAATATTCGTGCACAAACCTTGATCCGCCAAACACAGCCAAATCTATATGTTTTCCAAGTACATGTGCAGGCCCATCTTTGAGAACACACCCCGACATCTGCGCATATCTCAAATCAGTGAGCTCTCCAAACACGCTGACACACCACATATATTATATTTTTCCAGAGCAAGAATCATTTCAAACCGTTCAGCAAATGGCTGTTACGACATTAAAATTCCAATGTATCCCAAAATACGATTTGAACTGTAGATCGACCGAGAGTCGCAAATGTCTAATTTAACAATAAATGCGTGTGCACGCCCAAATTCGAAAATGCACGCCAAAGTATGCGCACAACATAACATACGTGTGGACCCTAAATTCGAGAACAGATCCCGAAATCTAACACATCCCCGGATTCATGTGCATTCCCAAAACCGTGTGAACCCCATATTCGTAAAGACAGCTCTGTCTGCACAGTCCCCAAAATAGTGTGAACCACAAACCCACTGGCATCCCTACATGCACATTAGATTATTCCAAAGCAAAGACCATTTAAACCAGTTCACAAAATGGAAGCCTAGTCGTTAAAAATCCACATGAAAAACAAAACTTTTACGTCTGCAAATCCTGATCCGCCAACACACCCAAAGCGCATCCCCAAGTCTGTGCACCTCACCTAATCAGTGCGTTCCCAAATACGCTGACACCCCACATACAAAATAGATTATTCAAGAGCAGGAATGATTTCAAACAGTTCAGAAAATGTCTGTTTGGGCATTTAAAATCCTCACGCACACCGAAATGCGATTTCAACTGCAGATAGGGCGACAGACACAACTCTAATGCGTGTCCCAAATGAGTGTGCCCCCTCAAATTGGATAACATACCTGCGCACATCACAAATTCCGTGCCCCACACTTAGGTAAACACTCAGGTAAACACTTCTAAATCTGCGCCACTCGACAAATCCATGTACACTCCATAATCCTGTTTGCAGACCCGTATTTGCCTCCACACCCCTGAATCTGTGCATTTTCCAAATCAGCGCGCACCCCCATATTTGATAGAATAATCCCATATCCGTGCGCATCTCCAAATCCATGAGCAAACCAAAGCAGTATTCCATATTCCTCCATATTCGCCGATGCTGCCCTAAATCTGCGCAATTCACAATTGATTGTGCACTTAAGCCCGCTGACACATCCACTTGATCATGAGGTTATCATTTCAAAATGTTCAGAATATAGCAGCCTTTTTTATTAAGTGTGATCGTGAACACACGATCAGAAATGCTGATCATGTTAACTAGTTCCCAACGAGAACTCTACAAGGCCAATCAGATGGTTCACTGCTGCTCGCCGATAAACCATAAAAAATCGCATGTATAATTAGGAGCCATTTAAATAAAAGTACAAGTACTAGAATCATGATGATCATGATGAAGTAAGCTGGAGAGAGACATTTATACACATGTTCACTTCCATAATTCAAAGAGATTTAAGGATAAGGTTGCAGGATGACAAAACATGACAGGACCACTTCGAAATATAACTGTTCCCTACCGGGAGAAGACAACATCTGTCCTTTCCGCACTTTCTCCAGCCGTTTAAGGCCGAAGTCCAGCCGGAACAGAACTGTATAAGAAGATGGGCCTCGACATTAAAAGTCCGCACGTAATCCAGAATGCGTGCGCAACCTCAAATTCCATGTCCTCTGACAATCGCATATGCACATTTGGTTACCTCAGATTCAGAAACATTTTGAAGTTTTAATCCCAAATCCCTGTGCGTCCGATACTCGAGAACACATCCCTAAATCTGCTCAATTGCCAGACAGATTTGTATCTACATATTCTAGAAAATACCGTTGAATCTGTGCAATGTCCAATTCAGTATGCACCCCAAACGTGCTGACAACTCTCACATTCACACCAGATATTCCCAGAGCAGGAATCATTTCAAACAGATCAAAACATAGCTGACTGGACTTTAAAATCGGTACACAGCCAAAAATTCGTGATCAAGTTGAAATCCTCTGACACAACCAAACTTGTGATTAACCCGAAATCCATGTACATCTCCATCTTCGTCAACGTACACCTATATCTGTACGCATTCCCAAATCCGTGTGCACCTCAAAATATATGCCCATCCTCAAATAAGAGTGCACCCCAAACCGTGTGTGTTGGTGTGTGTGTGTGTGTGTGTGTGTGTGTGTGTGTGTGTGTGTGTGTGTGTGTGTGTGAGTGTGTGTGTATGTGTGTGTATGTGTGTGTGTGTGTGTGTGTATGTGTGTGTGTGTGTGTGTGTGTGTGTGTGTGTGTGTATGTGTGTGTGTGTGTGTGTGTGTGTGTGTGTGTGTGTGTGTGTGTGTGTGTGTGCGTGTGTGTGAGTGTGTGTGTGTGAGTGTGTGTGTGTGTGTTAGATTATCTCAGACGAAGAATCATTTCAAATTTTGCCATAATGGCTGCCTGAAGAAGAAGAAAAAATGAAATTCAAGAACAGGTGTCGACGTTCAAATGACATTGTTTGTTACAGTATCTATAAATGGAACAACTTTGAGATTCGCCACACCTTCGAATCCGTAGACACGCCAAATCAGTGAGAGCACCGAGATCCGTACGCTCCTCCAATTCCGTGTGTACCCTTATGTCTATTTACAACTTGAAACCCGTGTACACACCGACTTGAAAACTAGATTATCCCAAAACCATTCCTCGCAATGACAAAATATGCGTACACCCTCTCCCTCTATATCTGCAAATCAAATTAGTATGCACCTCAAATCCAGCGACACACCCGAATCTGTGTGCAGTCCAAAACGTATTGAAACACATTCTAAGGAACGGGATATATAAGTGATAAAGTAATATGATAAAGTGGATTTTCAGATGACACCTGGGTTCAGAGCGTGAGTGGACAGCAGAGTAGTTTATGAAAACTTTCAGCGTCAGTGATGCAGCTGGAAAAACGGGCTGAACATTTTGCAGTTGGAATATAATGTGACATTCCAACCAGATGGTATCTAGTGTGAGCTGTTGCACTTTGGCCGGACCTACCTGGGTAGACTTATATAATAAATGGTAGGGAATTGCGGAAAGCGGGACAGCAGAATACGCTTCCATAATTGCTATGTAACCTCATAGGATAGACCGACACCCCGAAATCCGTGTGCATCCCTAAACCTGCCGAGGCGCACAAATCTGTGCGCATCCCCGATCCAAGTGCACCAAAATATTCAAACAAACCATGAAATATGTGCAAATGCATTTGACATACCTATCCTTAAATCCTTACCAAAGTTCCAAGTTCGATTTTTAATGTATCTATAAATGAAACAACCTCGTGATTCTTCGCACACCCCAATCCACCGACACTCTCAGATCCGTGAGTACCCAAACTCGCCGCGCACATGTCAAGATCTCTGAGAACCCTCAAATCCGAGTGAGCCCCTACATGTACATTTGTACGACTGTTTATCCCAGAGCAAGAAACTTTTCAAACACTTCACAAGATAGGTTAATCCACATTAAAAATAACAAGTAAAAAGCTCGACGTTAAAGTGCATTTGTATCCGAGTATTTGTAAACTAAACGAATTTTCGCATTTATCCAATTCCCTTGACATTCCAAAATCCACGCGCACTCACAAATCCGTATGCACACCCGAATGGGTGCGCACTCCGAACCCGTCAACATCTCCTGTTTACAGATAATATTATCCGAGAGGAGAAACAATTTCAAATAGTTCACAAAGTACCAACCTCCAACTTAAAAATCACAGTACTAGCAAAGTAGAGAACTGAAAGAATATTTATTAATAAAGTACCTATCAATGAAACAACCCTGAGATTTGTCAGTATCTCAAATCCAGAGACACCCCCAAATGCGGGAACACCCTAAGATCGTGTACACCACCAAACCTGCTGAACCTGTTGATTTTCCCAATGGAAGAGTCACTTTAAAATGGCAGCATTCACCTGCCAAATCCACCCATATAATCACTGTGCATACGTACTCGCCGAAACTCTCCTAAAGCTGTGCACTCCACTAAATCTGTATGCACCCCCAAATACACTGAAACACTTACATGCACATTGCATTATTCTGGAGGAAGTAACATTTCCAACAGTTTCACAAAGTAGCTGGCTCATATGTTAATAATACCTGGAACAAAGGCCAAGGTTCAAATTGCATTTATTATCCGGTTTCTATAAATGAGATTTGTCCCACCCACACCCGAAATCAGTGTGCGCCAGCAACTCACTGGCAATGCCACATGCACATAAGAATATCCATGAGCAGGAATAATTTCAACCAGTTCACAAAATCGTCCTTAACCAATCAATAAGAATAAAGTATTAACTTGCAAGTGCATTTCTTAACAAAGTATCATTAAACATCCAGCGACAAGCCAGATCGGTATGAACAACCAAATTCGTGTTCGACCCCAAATCCGCATCATCACTCGAATCTCTGTTCATGCATTAAACCGTGTGCACCCCCAGATACATGTGTTTCACAAGTCTGCGCACATTACAAGTGCACACTCACAAAGCAAAGCGCACTTCCAAACGCGCTGATACCCCTTTAGATGCAACAGACCATGTCAGAGCAAGAATCATTTCAAACAGTTCACGGGATAACTGCCTCCAGCATGAATATCGTCGAAAGTAACTGTAGATGAAACAAACTTCAGATACGCCACACTCCAATTCCGCAGCCACCTCAGATCTCTGAGAATACGGAAATCAGTAAAGACCAGAACATCTCGAAATCAGAATATTGACGGTTTTCACTGAAGCTGTTCGCATCGCAAATCAGTTGCCACCCATATATGCCGAAGCAGACATAAATCTGCGCAATCCCGAAGTCGGTGACACCCCAGATACATAATGGATTATTCCAGACCAGCAAACTTTTCAAACAATTTTGCAAATGACCGACTTGAGGTTAGAAAGCCACATGTGCACAAACATCCTTTTTAGAGATCGGCGTGACACCCAAATCTGCGTGTCATCCCAAATCCGTGTGCAGCCCCATTGTAACGTTCTCCTTCGCGTGTAACTGATAACGCCGAATTCAACGTCGAGATAAACCAGTCAATGAGACCAGATCACAGTAAGATTAACCATTTACTGTTCACTCTTCACATTAACATATGGTGAAAACAGTTGATAAAACAATACAAGATTGATACAATATTTGTTCCTTCCTTAATATCTATATAGTCCTTAGTGACTATAACTACATTACACTAAGGTGCAGTATACAGGGAGAGTTTACCTGCTCCATTGACTACTTTAAATACACTTCCATGCAAACTATCCGCGACTCTTTAACTAATGAAAGCATAAACATTATCTACCGTCGTTACTTCTAACAGGATCGGCATTAACATCTTAGTTCAATATATCGATTATCTAATAACTTACAGCGTTGCTCTCACTGTGATTTCTCATGCCTGCAAAACAACTTCTGCTCAGGTGAGCCTCGTGGTAAGCCCCCACCCTCGCGCTAATTTCAAACCGGTATTTTCCCACACGACGCGGCGAAACCGGATGTGACGACATCGCATGCCGATATATTTTACATGTAATGCATATACTTTAAACACTTCTAATTCTAACTAGAAAATACTATTGAATGAATTACTAAGCGAAAATATTATAAACTAAATAACTGTCGTAAAGACAGCACACTCCCCGCTTGACCTTCGTAAGGTCACAATGAGCAGAGTACAAACTTAGTCTCTTAATCAGTCATTGGGTAGAAGTAGAATAATTTCTGTAACTGGCCTTTGGTAAATTTTCACATCGCCTTGGTCGGTAGTCTTCAATTCGATCTTCCTGACATGTCCATCCTCGCTAGGGAATGTAGCAGTGATTCTGGCCATTGGCCAGCTGTTGCGGGTGATCTGCTTGTCCCTGAGCAGGACTAAGTCTCCAACTTGAAGATTCCTGCGGGGTTCTGTCCACTTTCGTCTCTGTTGCAACGAGGGTAGATATTCCTGTCTCCAGTGGGACCAGAACTGATTTGCCAAAGCCTGGACTTGTCTCCATTGCTTTGTGTACAAATCCTTGTCTGAAAAGTCTCCTGGTGGAGGAGGTGCTCCTGCCTTCTGTGTAAGGAGCATTGATGGCGAAAGGATGAAGGGGTTTTCTGGGTCAGAGGACACAGGCAGGAGTGGTCGTGAGTTCATAATGACTGTGACCTCTGCCATTAGGGTGCACAGTACCTCGTGGGTCAATCGGGTGCGTTGCTGCAGAAACATTGAATCCAGAATTCTTCTGGCGATCCCAATCATCCGCTCCCATGCGCCTCCCATGTGGGAGGCGTGTGGTGTGTTGAACTCCCAGTTGCATCCCTGTTGACTGAGGTACCGTTGCACAGCTCTGTCCATCCCCAGCTCCTTTGATGCTCCTACAAAGTTCGTTCCGCAATCAGATCTTAACTGTTTTGCAGGGCCTCTTATCGCAAAGAACCGCCTGAGAGCATTGATGCAGCTGGAGGTATCCAAAGATTCGATGACCTCAATGTGTACCGCTCTTGAACTCATGCAGCTAAACATGATGGCCCACCGCTTGCTCACTGCTTGTCCTCCTCTGGTGCGTCTCGTAGTGATAGACCAGGGGCCGAATACATCGAGCCCTACATTTGTAAAGGGAGGGCAGGCTTCAAGGCGCTCAGGTGGGAGTTCTGCCATGCGTTGAACTTCTAATCTGCCTCGTAGTTTCCTGCAGGTTACACATTTATGAAGTACCGAATTGATCAGTGATTTACCTCCCAAGATCCACAGTCCCGCTGCTCTTATTGCTCCTTCGGTAAGGTGGCGGCCCTGGTGCTTTACCTGTTCATGATAATGGCGGGCGAGCAGTAAGGATACATGGCTGCCTTTGGGCAGGAGTACTGGACTCTTTTCTGCGGCCGGAAGCTGGCAGTGTATTAACCGGCCTCCAACGCAGATGATATTGTTCTTCAGGATCGGGCTGAACTTCCTCAAAGGGCTGTCCTTTGGTATTGGTTTGTTGACTTGGAGAGCTGAAAACTCCCTTGCGAAAGCCGCTCTTTGCGTTGCTTTGAAGATGACATCCTTTGCCTGGGCTAATTCGTCCGCGGTGCGAGGCAAAGTACATTTGTGCCATCCCCTACATTTACTGTTTCGGGATGAATGTTTGTGTGATCTGGCCATATGAATGAGGAACGCAAGTCCTCTCACTAAAGAATTCAAAGTGGAGAACCGCCGAAAGCGTTCGTTTGTATGTATCGATTCCGTGAGGTTGGTGGCTCCTGTTTGTATTTGCGGCCGAATTTCCGAGTCTCTCTCGGGTTCGATCAGTTCAAATATCTCGTTCGTCTGAGTCCTTTCCGATGGTGGCTGATGCAGAAAGGGGGGTCCGGTAAGCCAGGTTGTCTGAGCCAGACGGGATGCAGGTAAGGATCTTGATGCGTGGTCTGCAGGGTTATCCTCGGTACGTACATAATGCCATTGTTCGGGCTTTGATGACAGGCGGATGCCTTGAACTCTATTATGAACGTACACGTAGAAGCGTTTTGATTCGTTGTAAGTATAACCAAGCACGACTTTACTGTCCGTGTAGAACTTGATATCGTCGAACCGTAGGTCCAGCTCGTCCTGGATAAGATCTGCCATTTCCACGGCCAGGACGGCTGCACACAGTTCAAGCCTTGGAATCGTCGGCTCCGACGGAGGAGTGAGCTTCGCCTTACCCGTTACAAATCCCACTTCGACTTGACCGTCCTTTCCGACTACTTTCAAGTAAGCCACAGCGCCGATGGCCTTGGCGGACGCATCCGAAAAAACACACAATTCTGTGAGCGCTGCCTCGGTGGGTGAGGTCACAGTGTACCTGCGTTGGATATGAAGCTGTTTTAAATCCGGGAGTGAATCTCTCCAAGCCTCCCACTTGCTTAGCTTGTCTTCAGGCAGAAGAGTATCCCAGTCAGAGGGCTCAGACGTAAGTTCTCTGAGAAGGGCTCTTCCTTGAATCGTAACTGGTGCCAGTAGGCCCAAAGGATCGAAAATACTGTTGACAGTGGAGAGGACTCCACGGCGGGTAAATGGTTTGATCACGGTCGGCACAGAGAATGTAAATGAGTCGGTCGTTATCTCCCAGAGGAGACCCAAGCTCCTTTCTGTAGGTATGGTTTCTCCATCTAAATCTAGGTCTTTGATTGCTGGAGCACAGTAACCGTGTGGAAAGGCCTCCATTGCTGCCTGCCGGTTTGATGCAAACTTATGCAAGCGGAGGTTTGACTCCGCGAGTGAGGCTTGTGTACGTCGGAGCAGATCGATTGCTTCCTCTTCTGTCCGTAGTGATATCAAACCATCGTCGACGTAGAAGTGCCTTTCTACAAACTTAACGGTGTCGTCACCGTGCTCCTGTGCACCCTCTCTGATGGCTCTTCGCAGCCCATAGATGGCCACGGCAGGTGACGGACTATTGCCGAAAACGTGGACTTTCATCCGGTACTCGATAACTTCTTTGTTGATGTCGTTGTCCTTATACCATAAGAAACGGAGGAAATCGCGATAGTCCTCCTGTACTAAGAAGCAATGGAACATCTGCTGGATGTCCGCTAAGATTGCGACCTTCTCCTTCCGGAAGCGCAGCAGGACCCCGAGTAGGGTATTGTTAAGATCGGGGCCTGTGAGAAGCGCGTCATTTAGGGAGACGCCCTGGAGTCGGAGACCACCCTGATCTGATTGGGTTTTTGTGGATGGTAAACTCCAAATGCTGGGAGGTACCAGCACTCCCCGCCTTCCGGCAGTGGTGTTTCTACTTCGGCATGTCCGTTAGCGAAGATCTTTCCCATAAATGCTATATATTGCTGTTGCATCTCGGGTTTCCGGTTCAGGGTTTTTTGTAAGGACGTGAACCGCTTGACCGCTTGCTCTCTGTTATTTGGCAACCGCTGGCGTGGTTCTCTGAAGGGTAGTGGGGCGACCCAATTATTTGCTTCATCCCTGAAGACTTTGGTGTCCATCATTCTTAAGAAGAAGACGTCTTGAGCTGATGGAGCAAGTTTATTGTCATACTTCGTTTGAGCGAAGACTGACTGGCCCAGCGACTCGTCGTTTGCCTCGCGCTTGTTAACGCCTTGTTGTGCTTCCTTGATATACATGGAACTTGTGCAGGGTTGAAAAATCGAATGGCGGCCACTCTCTAGCACATTGGTCTTGAGTCGACCGTCGGTTTGTGTACGTCACCGAGACACTCCTCTCCTATCACCACCCAGCCCAGATCCAGACGTTGCGCGAAGGGGGCGTCGAGTGGTCCATTGACCTGCTGCCTAACCTTGTGTACCTGGATAACATCTCTTCCTAATAGCAGGAGTATTTCCGCTTTCGGATCCAGTTCTGGGATGTGTTTGGCGATGTGGTGGAGATGCGGCTGGTGTAGCACCGCACTTGGTGTCGGGATCTCAGCGCGGTTATTCATGATTTCATTGCACTCTAAGAGCGGAGGGAGACAGATGACGACTTTACCATCCAGGGACTCGATCTGGATGCCTTCTGCCTTCCTTCCTTGGGTTTCCATGTTGCCTGAGCAAGTTTTGAGGTAGTATGGGAACCGCTCACTCTCAATGTTGAACAATATAAAGAACTCTGGACTGACTAGTGAACGATTGCTCTGAGGCAGATCTTGGAACAAGAACGACTTGACTGAGCTTGACCGCAAACTTCTGTACAGTTCGTGCTGACAGCTATTGACCTAGAGTGAGCCTCTCCCTCCCCGCCGTCCTGTTGTGGGGGTGAAGGAGCGCTCTCGGTTTGCGGTGACAGGTCGGGATGCATGGCCTCGACGTGATCTGGGCTATCACATTCCGGACACTTCACGGCGATCGTACACTCTCTGGCGAGGTGAGAGGTTGAGGAACAGCATCTAAAACATATTCTTTACTCCTTGAGAAGAGCCGTCCTCTCTTCAAGGGGTTTTTCCCTAAACATTCTGCATGCTTTCAGGGGGTGAGGTTTGTTATGCAATGGACAATACTTGCCAGGGTCGTTGTTAGTTGTAAGGGCTTCGGTCTTGAGCACTGACACTGGTTTATCAATGTTGAAAACATTCGAAGAGGATCTACCTGGCTTGGTGTAAATCGAACTGCTTCCTGGACCCACGAGGCTAGGGTCGTTTCGCCTCCTCGCCTCCTTGCGCACAAACTCAGTGAGGTGCTCAAAGGGAGGAAATCGAACACCGTGGTCTTCCTTGTACTCTGAGGCAACAGTCAGCCACTTGTCCTGCAGCCCAAATGGAAGTTTGTCCACGATTGGTCTAATCCCGGATGGAGTATCTAGGTATACTAGACCAGCTGAATAGCCATCTTCTTTGACGCCTTGGATCTCCATGAGTAAATCTCCGAAATCTCTTAACTTAATGTGATCTTTGGCTGACACCTTAGGAAAGTTTTCCAGACGTCGATATAGCGCCGCTTCAATAATGTCGGGGGCCCCATATCTCTCCCAAAGTCTCTCCCACGCTTCGCTTAAGGCTAGCTCGGGTTTGTTGATGTACACTGAACGCATGCGTCTCACCTGGTCGCGTGATTCTTTCCCCAGCCATTTCGCCTTAAGGTCCAACTTTTGGGTTGCACTGAGCTGGACCCCGTCGATCACGTTGGTGAATGTGGAGTGCCATGCACGGTAATTTTCGGGTTTATCGTCAAACTGGTACAGTCCCGAAGTGACGAGATCCCGTCGTGCTAAATACTGCAGCGTGGGATCGGCTGTAAGCGGCATGCGGGCTGGAGAAGTACGTTGGTGCCTATATGACTGAGAACGCACGTTTCTCATGGAATTTGCCATCCTGGATTCGACCTCCGCGTCTCTTTGCATCGAACTTTGTAACTTTGGTGTCAAAGAATATCGGTTGTCAGCTCTTTCATTCTTGACTTCATCACGGAGCCGCGAGGGTAAATTTTCTTCCTCGTAGCTGGGGAAGTTATCGAATAGGTATGGAGAGGGGAGACGAGCCTGCCAGTCTGTTTGATATTGTACATAGTCGCTTGTGCGTTCCAGTCTGGTCCTTTCTAAAGTAGATCTTGCTTCGGTCAGATCACGAGCCCCTTCAGCTTCTTCTATGTACTCTGCTTCCGCCATGGCAGCTTCTCCTTCTCTTTCTAGCTGTAGCACTTGCAACTCTGTCGATATTTTTGCCATTACCAACTGGGTTTCGGCTTCTCTGGCGGCCTTTTCGGCTTCTCTGGCGGCCCTTTCTTTCTGGATTTCGGCTTCTCTGGCGGCCTCTTCTCTTTGTCTGGCAGCCTCTTCTTTCTGGATTTCGGCTTCTCTGGCGGCCTCTTCTCTTTGTCTGGCGGCCCTTTCTTTCTGGATTTTGGCAGCCTCTTCTCTTTGTCTGGCGGCCCTTTCTTTCTGGATTTCGGCTTCTCTGGTGGCCTGTTTCATTTTCAAAACTGCTTCTTGTTTGGCGTAACGCAGTCGCATCTTGGCGGCTTCTGCCTTGGCTCTTGCCAGGGTGGACTTACTTGATGTCGCTCTACTGCCCTTGTCGCTGGGCGCCATCGACTTGATCCCGGATCGAGCTGACATTGCAGCACTTGGAACACCTGATAACGCCTGGGTGGGCTTACTTGATGTCGGTTTACTGCCCTTGTCGCTGGGCGGCGTCGACTTGATGCTGGATTGAGCTGACATTGCAGCACTTGAAACACCTGATAATGCCGCTTTTTCACTGTAACGTTCTCCTTCGCGTGTCACGAACGCCGAATTTAACGTCGAGATAAACCAGTTAATGAGACCAGATCACAGTAAGATTAACCATTTACTGTTCACTCTTCACATTAACATATGGTGAAAACTGTTGATAAAACAATACAAGATTGATACAGTATTTGTTCCTTCCCTAATATCACATTTCAAGTGTAAATACTTGCAAAGGTGACTATAACTACATTACACTAAGGTGCAGTATACAGGGAGAGTTTACCTGCTCCATTGACTACTTTAAATACACTTCCATGCAAACTATCCGCGACTCTTTAACTAACGAAAGCATAAACATTATCTACCGTCGTTACTTCTAACAGGATCGGCATTAACATCTTAGTTCAATATATCGATTATCTATTAACTTACAGCGTTGCTCTCACTGTGATTTCTCATGCCTGCAAAACAACTTCTGCTCAGGTGAGCCTCGTGGTAAGCCCCCACCCTCGCGCTAATTTCAAACCGGTATTTTCCCACAAGACGCGGCGAAACCGGATGTGACGTCATCGCATGCCGATATATTTTAAACACTTCTAAGTATTTTAAATACTTTAAACACTTCTAATTCTAACTAGAAAATACTATTGAATGAATTACTAAGCGAAAATTTTATAAACTAAATAACTGTCGTAAAGACAGCACTCCCATATTCTAACTAAAATCACTAAAATCGGTCTGTACCCCCAAATCTGCTGACAACGCCACACGCATAATAGATTGCAAACGCAAAATGGCGGTCTTACCAGTAAAAACCAATACGGACGTCACCAAATCGATATGCACCAAGAAAAACTCACATATTCGCAAACTACCCTAAATCTGCTATTCACAAGGAGATGCGCAACCCTGTATCAGAACACACCCCTACATTAGTGCACAATACCAAATCAGTCTTCAACCCTTTATTGGAGAACGCTCCTAAATCCATGCACAACCCCAGATCCTTATCAAGACCGTGCGCAACCCATATGCGACGACAAAAACTAAAGTTGTGCAATCGCCAATTCAGAGCGCACCATGAACCGGCGGACTCCGCCACATGTATATCAGTCTTTCCCGGCGCAACAATCATTAATGTTTCAACATTAATTAATCACACAAACTCACCATCCGCCAACTCACACATCTCCAATAAGCCCATGATCGAAAACGGCAACCTAAATCAGCGCACATCACCAAATCCATGTGCATCCTTGAATTGGTGCATATCAAGAAATCACTGCGCAGCCTAAACACTCTGTGCGCACCCCACTTTCATTACTGGGGCTCGTTGTACACAGATTTTGTCATTTGTGAAAGGTTGAGATAATCTAATTTGCATGTGTGGTGTCCACGGTTTGGAAATTCTCTAAAGATATGGGTATGCATTTGCATTTGGAGATGCAGACGGATTTCTTACGTATTTGGTGTGTCTGCGGGTTTGGAGGTGTGCCGAATCCCAAAGTTATTTCATTTAGATCTCGAGAATAATAAATTTAATTTCAAATTTGTCGTGAACTATTTTAAACGATTCCTGGGATAATCTAATGTGCAAGTGGGTTTACCTGCGGGTTTGATACTCGCATGGATTTTAGAGTGCGCTCCTTTTGAGATGGTGCACCTATTTGAGGTGTGCATGAATTTGGGAATGCGTACAATTGGGCGTAAACACGGATTTTGGGTGAGATAGATTTGGGCATGTCGGCGACTTCATATTCGCCGACAACCCCCCAAATATGTAATCCCCAGATACGAGCGCATCCCCATAACAAGAACAAACCCCAAAAGCCGTGTGCATCCACGTGCACCCCGAGACCATGTGCAACCCATTTTCGCTGACACGCAATGCCCAGTACTCAGTGCAGCGCGCATCATAAACCCGCTGACACCCCCACATGCCCATGAGATTTTTCCGAGTATGATAGATTCGAAACAGTTGAGAAAATGGCAGCGTCGACGTTAACAATCCGCACTCAACACATTCGTGTGCAAATCTTGATCCGTCAACATACCCAAATCTATGTGTATCCCCAAGAACGTGTGCACGGCCATGTCTGAGACTAAATTTCGAGTGATGTCTAAGTTTCATCCTTAAATCTCACCAGCGGTTCTTTTTTCGCCTTCTCTTAAATTGCAGCAATTTCTAAAAGCGCAGAGCAGTACATTTAAAAGTAAATTTAAAATATGTTACAGTATTGACGAAGAATTAGACCAATAGTCTGTAAAGTTGCCCAGCGCTCCGGATTATCGGAATTTACTTTAGCAGAGTCTTTCCACTGATAAATCAAAACTGCCCGCCATGAATCCACAAAACATGTGCACATCAGCAAATCAGTCCGCACTCCAAACACACTGACAACCCACATAGATAATAAATAATTCCAAAGCAGAATTTATGTCCAACAGTTCAGAAAATGGTTGTTTCGACGATTACAAATTTTAATTGGTCAACAAACAGCCCCCGGAATATACGAACATCACAATAGCTAATTAAGTCCCCGCAAATGTCTACAGACCCCTAACTTGGCGGGTATCCCCAAGTACTTGTGCATATTGCCGTCAAACCCTAAATCTACGCACACCCGAAGTCAGTGCTCAACTGAGGGCTTAACTTTATTTGAGGACTCAACGTTAAATCCGTGCGCATTCCATAATCTAAACTCAAATCATAGCAGTGTGCACCCCTTATTCTCAGACACTGTCCAATATCTGTGCGACCCAATGCAGTGCGCACCCCAAAACCGCTAACATTTTAGTTTAGTTTAAACATTGCAGTTTAGAATCCTTTCAAGAATTCAGAAAATGGATGCCACAACTTTAAAATCCGCACATATGTGCAACTTCAGATCCGCCAACACGCCCAAGTCTTTATCTCACCCAAATTCGTTTTCCCATGTACACAATCCCAAATCCATGTACACCTCAATTATGTGCACCACCTCAACTAGGTGCGCACCCTAAATTTCATGCAAATATCATACACGCGGAGAACGACACTTGCACATTAGATTATCCCAGATGAAGGGACATTTAAAATACTTCATGTCAAATTTCTAATCAAATGAATCACGTGATCTAAACGAAACATCTTTGAGTTCCGGCACAGCTTCAATTACACCCCAAACACTTGAGGAATCCGTGTGCATCTCCAAATGCAAATGCATCCCCACAATTTCAAAACCGTGGACACACACACGTTAATTAGATTATCGGAAAAGAATATTTTCCGACATTCACAAGATGACAATATCTGTGTCCAACGAGCCCCACAATTGAATGTGGGGGTTTCAGCGTGTTCGGGCTATGCATGGATTTGGTGTTGCGCACCAATTTGACGATGCTCATGGATTTGGTGTTGTTCGCTGATTTGGGTTGCCTTTTCGATCACGGGATACACATAGATTTATGTGACTTGGCGGATCAAAATTTGCCTGTGGATTATTAATGTCGAGGCTGCCATTTTCTCAATCGTTTTTTATTGATTTTTGCTCCGGGAAAATCTGATGTACAAGTATACGGGTTTAGGGTGCGATTGAGCAATTTTACATTCTGTCGTCGAATGTGGGTTGCACACGGTCTTGGGATTCATATGGATGGATATGGTTGTGAAGGATTTAGGAGCGTTCTCTAATAAAGGGTTGCAAACTGATTTAGCGGAGTGGTCCGATATAGGGGTGCGTACCTTTTTGGGGATAGCAGATTTAGGGTAGTTGGCGAGCCTCCACGTTTTAGTGAGTGCATATGATTTGTTGTCGTACGTAGAGACTTTGGGATACGTGGTGGCTTTTACTGTAAAGACAGCCATTTTGTGTTTGCAATGATTATCCGTCTGGATCATCTAATATACCTGTGGGGGTGCCGACGGAATTAGTGATCTGCGCACAGTTCGGGGTGTAGTCCTGAATATGGGGCTACACACGGATTAACGTTCATTCGCAGATTTGGGTATGTCACCGATCTGCAAAAGGATTTTGGCGCACATGTGGCTTCCCAAACTCGAGACGGTCAACTTCTGAATTGATTGTAATGTTTGCTGGCGTGGATCCATTGTTCATCTGTGGTGTCAGCGGGTTTGGGGTGCGCACCGGTTTTGGTGATTTGGAACCACATACGTATTTGATGGTGCTTTCTGACTGGGAGACTGCACAAGCAATATGAATGCACAGGGACCTGGACATCAGTATGCATTTGGAGTGCACGCGGGTGCCTGAGCACTGGGGATGAGGACAGGTTTAGGTGCATGTCGGCGCATATTGGTGCACATGAATTTGTTGGTGTTGGTCGATTTGGGATTGTCATGAATCTCAAAGTTATAAAACATTATGGTGTACTTGGATCGGGGATGCGCACAGATTTGTGCACCTCGGCTGGTTTAGGGATCAACACGGATTTCGTGGTGTCGGTCTATCCTATGAGCTTACATAGGAATTATGGAAGCGTATTCTTAGATCCCTCTACTCTCCCTCTTTCTTCAATTCCGTAACAATTATTGTATATGTCTAGCCAGGTAGGTCCGGCAAAAGGGCAACTGCTCTTGATCCCATCTGGATGGAACGTCACATTAGATTCCAACCGCAAAATGTTCGGCCCGTTCTTCCACCTGCTTCACTGACGCTGAAAGTTTTCATAAACTGCTTCACTGTCCATTCACTCTCTGAACCCAGATGTCATTTGCAAATTCGGTTTATCATATTACAATTGACTTATATATCCTTTTCGTTAGAATGTTATCCAATCAGTTTGGGGGCGTATACAGATTTGGGCGTGTCGCTGGATTTGAGGTGCATACTAATCTGATTTGCGGGCAGTGTGCAGATTTGGGGTTGGACGCTTATTTTGTCTTTTCGTAAAATGGTATTGGGATAATCTAGTTTTCCAGTCGGTGTGTCCACGGGTTTCAAGTTGTACACAGACATGACGGTACACACGGATTTGGAGGTGAGCACGGATCTCAGTGTTCTCACAGATTTGTAATTTTTGTCAATTTGGAGTTGCAACGTATCTCAAGATTGTTTCATTTATAGATTCTTTAAAATAAGTGCACTTTGAACTTTCAATAGTAATCTTGTTATTTTATGCTGCAACCTGCTATTTTGTGAACCGTTCGATAAAGCTCTTGCTCCACATATGGCCCACCAGGATATGGAGTTGCACACGCATTCTGGGCTGAGTGCCGATATTTAATGTTGAGGCCCATATCCTTACCCAGTTATGTTCTGGCTGGACTTAGTCCTTAAACTGCTGGAGAAAGTGCGGAAAATAAAAAAAAACAGACGCTGTTTTCTCCCGGTAGGGAATAGTTTTTAGGGCCTAGTGCTCCTGTCACGTTTTGTCACCCTGCAAACTGATCCTTCAATCTTTTTCAATTATGGAGGACAGCAGGGGTATAAATGTTTCATGGAGCTCCAGGCTGGAGGCTTGTGTTCATGGAGCTCCAGGCTGGAGGCTTGTGTTCATGGAGCTCCATGCTGGAGGCTTGTGTTCATGGAGCTCCAGGCTGGAGGCTTGTGTTCATGGAGCTCCAGGCTGGAGGCTTGTGTTCATGGAGCTCCATGCTGGAGGCTTGTGTTCATGGAGCTCCAGGCTGGAGGCTTGCTTTCTTGGAGTTCGCTCCTGGGCATGACGCGGGCAAGGCAGTGGAAGGGACAGAACCAACCGCAGGGTAACGGAAACTAGCCGGTCTTACCCGACGGAGGCGAGCGATAGGAAGGGAGCTCGGTCTGGGGTGGCTCCAAGACTCGAAGCGGCCAGTAACCTCGGCGGGCTACGGAACAGCCGAATCCTTAACTCACTGAATGTACTAGCCTTCCACGGGTGGGTTGCTCCAAGGGGAGACTGACGAGACCACCCTCCAAGCACACTCAATCCCAGGGCCATTTATATTCCCAGCCCCCAAGATGAGCATCTGGTGCTTATGTTTTTAAGTTCAAACAAACAAGGGACCGTGGGAGGACCCGTGTCCTAATTCCACGGATCGGACCGTGAACGGCAATGCGGACTTCGGATCGGACCGTAACACAACCACTGAAAGACTCAGATTGATTCCTCAATTCAGCTTTCTGTGGAGTATGCAATATCTGAACACAAACTACCGCTACTCCCATCATCTTTCTAATTGTGTAAGTACTAATATTCCCAATGGTGTTTGTTTAGAGTGACCCTCCAATTTCCCAGGTGCGTAAAGTCAAAATTAACTGAGCCTTTATTCCATTGATTATCAAGTCTCTATTTCTATAACACTGTTCTTTTCACCATTATTCGCTTGTTCTTTGTACAGGGTCAGCTCTGTGTTGGCACAGCCGAATATCTCGTTGACACTGATTAAGATTCGACCAATCACAAGCAAGACACAATCTGCAGATTCCAGAAATCCGAAATGCTGGAGGATCTCTGCAGGCCAGGCAGCATCTGTGGAAAAGTGTAAACAGTGGACATTTTGGGCAGACACCTTTCAGCAGAATTGGATTCTTTCCTGTCTCTCCAATTCTGTTGCCTGAGCTGAAGTTTTTCGCCAGCACTTTGTGTCGGTTTAGATCATATCAGTTCCCATTTCGCTTCGCTGTGTCTTTTGTTCTTGGGTTCACAGCATCGCGTCGTCCGCCTAACACCGCTCCTCCACATTCCCTTTGAAAGCTAACTTTCTGTTCCTGGAAATTAGTTCAAATCGGTAAACAGAAGGAATAGCTACAGGATGGGACAGAGGAAAATCACCGTGAAGTAAAGGACGGGTAATGATGAGAGCAGGAGTGGTTAATACCGTGGAAAGTATACTCCATATCAAGCTGTTTTGTCAGAATCGGGAAGAAGGGTTGACAGGTTCGCCTCAAGGCACAACTTAAGCGGTACGAGGGTGAGATGCAAAGGGGATTTTTCTGGGATGCTGAATGCAGTGGTGCCGTAACGATCTACAGTAAATATTTGTTTTTTTTTTACTGTAAGACAGCACACACAAAATGCGGTAGCAATTTAGCAGATGGGTGGCAACTTTGGGAAAGAGTAAACTTTCAACTATTCGTGCCGTCAAGCTTCATGGTTTTGTGTGTGCGAGGATCGACAGATTTTCTCCTGCTTTGTGTAAAACTCTGTTCATCACATTGTTTCCGTTTATTACAAGTGGGAGTACAGAATAGGACCGTGAAGGTAGCTACATAGCATTTATTTCTATGTTTTAGTGAGTATCAAAATCCGATTCAGTGGGTATTTAACCACATTCTTGAGGTCCTCTCGGAATTTGCTCTGTGTCAGGGCGTAAATACACGTGTTAGTGCAGGAACTAAGAATCTCCAGCATTCCCGATGTCTCTTCTATAATGTAAACGGGATTCATGACAGAATAATAAACAAAACTCATTGAAATGCGTTGATAGATGTAAAATACCAAACGTGTTCCCCACAACAATATGAAACTACCCGTTATTCTGAAGAGCAAAACGATGGACTTTTGTCTGTTCTCCATCTCCCGGTCCTTGTCATTCTCTCCACTCTTTTGTCCCCGGATCCTCCTGCGGGCTCGACTGGCCACTAGAATCCGCCTGGATGTCAGAATATTGAAAAGCAAAATCAGAAAGAATGGGACACAAGGGGTTAAAATACGGTGAAGCATCTCAAACGCCGCCCATGAGGGGCAGTTTTTGTAGCTCGGTGTAAGAACACAATACCAGGGAACACCATCAATTATTACAAGAGATTCAGAAGTAAAGCCCCAGGGTACACTCTCTGAACAGGCCAGTACACTCAGTGTCCCGATAACCACAGCCGCCGTTCTCTCGGTGCAATATTTTGTCTTCAGCTTCTCACAGCAAATAGCCACAAATCGATCGACGGTGAAAGCGACAGTCAGCCAGACAGAGGCCGCAGTGCTCGCAAAAATCAACCATCTAGCGATACTGCACACAGGAGTGATGAACAGGAATGATCTGGGAAAATATATCCAAGCAGTCCGCATCAGGAGCAGATGCGAGATAACGACCAGGAGATCGGCCGCTGCCATTCCCAGCAGGTAGCAAGTTACACATTTGGACAGACCGCACTTATCCCGGGACAGGATCACAATCGCCACCAAGTTCGCTGGAAGAGAGAAGGAAAATGGAAAATTGAGATAATTCTAAGCAGAACCCAATGCAACAGTTTTCGGGGACCATGCAATATTTCTCCTTTATTGCTGTATTTAGCGGTAGAAGGGAGAAGAGAGGGTCAAGAGCTGGCTGAGTTTACACATTAAAATAAAGCCAAATGATTTGAATTCGGATTCCTTTCGGTTGACCAAAACTGCAGAGAGGCAATGGACAGATAAAACGAGGTAATATCAGAGTCGATACTGGTTGGAACATTTTCTATCGTCGTCATTCGCGTCCGATATGAATGAAATGCATCAATCGGGACGCTGATGGCGGGATTCTTACATTAAACATTTGTGGATTTCCATGCGACTCCCTGTCAGCGACAGAATAGCCTAAGGACACAAGAGAAACAGGAAATCCCGGAACCACTCATCCAGACAAAAATAGAATCTGTGGGAAAGCAGTTAGCGTGTATTTTGCTTGAACTGTTTTCAGAGAGCTACCATGAAATGACTTTCTCTTACTCTTTCTATGCAGGCTGCCTGAGGCTTTGTGTTTCCAGCATTTCCCGTGTTTGTTTCCTATTCCAGCATTTGCCACCTCGCCGACTTTACAGCAGAACTTTGACTGAGGCAGCAGTTGCAGCCTAGTCTGGTACAGCCTCTCAGATATACCTGACGCCCCCGACTGAATCCATCACTGGGAAGCGGGGAGCAGAAATTCAACATCCAGTAGCAGACTAGGTGACGCAGTCAGATGTCCGTAGCGGTCTCAGATGTGGATAATAGAATACATTTCACAGTTTTGATACTTATGAATCAACTCGTCGGTTTTGGTAAGTGATCAGCAACGCCGTCATTGTGCTTCCATCAACTACTTCACTTTCTGTCACACCGCACACATTTACTTAAAATCCTTAAGATTCTGCTCAAACATGGAGCCCCTCACATTTGCTGAATTGTTACCACCACTCGAGCTTAATTGTACCACACACAGCCGCTTACATACCAATGCAGACAATCAATTAGTGTCATCTCCGCGGTCGCATTAACACTATATTTGCAAATGCAGTGTCGCTGCTGCGAGACCAATACCATAGATAACCGAACATCATATTATTGAACACAAATCGCTGGAAGATATCTGCTTGTCCCATTGAGATCGTCCGATGTTGGCGGATTCGCTGAATACTTACAGCGGTTTATTTTTAGATCCAGAAACCAGAGTCCACAGTCGCTGGGTTTGTTTCCATCCCTAGAATGCCGAATACGAGGGCTCGAAATGAGGTTGTGGAAACCAGCGACAGAATCAATCACTATATTGACATAAACTTCAATTCCCACCAATTGCAGCCGATACCACAGCTTACCGAGAATTCCAAAGGCTGAAATAAAAGGATAGTAAACTTCTCCTATCCGCAAAAGGACTGGATAACCCATTTCAGTGATAAACTGCCAATTGTGTTGCTCCTGAATTCACAGCTCCTTCAGAAACTCTGGGCTAATATATTTAAAACGGCCTTGATTTATATAAAGGACCAGTCTGCAGAGACACGGTAATGCTGCTGACTGAATACAGTCGCTTAAAAGTCATGGTAATTCAACACCATTTATTGTCTCTGATGTAAATACTGGTCCGACAGAGACAAGAATTTTTGAATTCTTAGGCATTACCTCAGCGGTTACTCACTTAGTGAAAAGAATGTCGGAGCTCCCTTGACAAACACCCGAAGCAGCCACATTTACAGATTTCAAATTTTTGTCCTCTAATTCTCCACTTGTGAGCAGATTTCAACGACACGTCCGACGCCAAACTTCTCTCCCTGTGGTTTTCGATGTTCGATGTTTAACATCATCCTGGCCACACACACACACACACACACACACACACACACACACACACACACACACACACACACACACACACACAAACACACACACACACACACTCACACACACACACACACACACAAACACACACACACACACTCACACACACACACACACACACAAACACACACACACACACACACAAACACACACACACACACACACACACACACACACACACACACACACACACACACACACACACACACACACGACGACGGTGATCAGATGAACACTGGTTGCTGGTTAGGCACAGGAGTACATTCAGCCAGAGACTCATTCCATCGAGATATAATACTGATCGCCGTAGGCAGTCATTCCTGCCTGTGGCCATCCAACTTTACAACTCCTCCCTCGTAGTGTCAGATACCCTGAGCCAATAGGCTTGTCCTGGACTCATTTCCACTTGGCATGATTAAGATGTTTATTGTTTAATTATTTATGGTTTTATATTGCTATATGTCTACACTATTCTTGGTTGGTGCGTCTGTAAAGAAACCCAATTTCCCTAGGGATCAATAGAATATGTCTGTCTGTCTGTCTGTCTGTCTGTTTTAACAGCAGCTCAAACCTGTCAGAGATTAAACGAAGAAATGCTTAGATCTGCAAAGGAAATATTCAGCTGGAAATAGTAACATAGGTCTCTAATTTGGGAGATGAATCGACGTAGGATGGATGAAAGTGAATGAAAGAAAGACAAGCGTCATATACAATATTTACTATGTGTGAAAGAGACAGAGAGTCAAACCGACAGATTGACAATGGTACAGGCTGCAACGGCCGCTTCACACAACCGTCTGACATTTACCTCCCCATCACTGACCGACTTTCCTTCTCCAGCCAAAAAGGAAAAACTTCAATCATCTCCGCTTTTCCCTCCTGTGGAGGCTCCAGAGCAGTTGCTCCTCGCTACAAGGTGTGGTACAACGCACAGAGACACCGACTGCTCATTCGTTCCACAGTTTCAGTCAACAGAGAAATTCAGATTCAGTCCCACACTGTACTCAAGACCCAGACACAGATTACCAATACAACGGCTACACTGAAACACAGATGAATAATATTTCCATTGAATTCGGCACTACTGTCCTACAGCAGAGACAAAGACCAAGTCTCCATATCCACACCCACGGGGTTAGCAGTGTCAGTGTGAGCTCCGGATTGGACGAACAGCTGGAAAATTGGGAAATTGTGAATGTAGTATTGGAAGAAATTAAGAAAGTTTCGGATTAGCACGTAGGGTTCTGGATAATATGCGTGTGTCAGAATTAGTCAGCAGGTTAATGTCAGACAGATGGAATAAATTGACCACGTTCGAACATTTTAGGCGACTCAAGGTTTGTGTTTGAAACCGCAGCTATTCACAGTCTACAGTGTAGATGTGGATGTGAGGAAGAACTATATTATATGCATGTCAGCTGTTCTATAGAGCTGAATGGCAATGAGAAAGACGCAGGGAGGGTTTGGGGATAGAAGTGAAGGAGTGAAGATGTTATATATTATATGCATGTCGGCTGTTCTATAGAGCTGAATGTCAATGAGAAAGGCGTAGGGAGGGTTTGGGGATAGAAGTGAAGGAGTGAAGATGTGGCAGGCGGCCAGTATATAGGATTATGTGAGGCCATTCATTCCCAGAGGAACAAACTAGAAAATCAATATTTACATGGGGCCAGAGTGAACGGTTCGGAGGGCCCTGATGTTCCTTGTAAACAAATAACTAAGAGCTAACATTCAGATACCGCAAACAATTTAGAAGCCGAACAGTATTTTGTGTTGTGATACAGGAGGATTGATAAGAGTTATAGAGATGTCTTACCGGGAGATGTACTGCAATTGTGGTGAGAATACACCTTGAATGTTAGATCCAGGTCTTATCACACTTCCTTATGAAAGTTGTCACTATTGAAGAGAGGGTGCCGAAACTATTCCTCACACTGACAGTATAGTCCTGGGGATGACACACTTGCTGTGTGCGGGGAGAGTGAGACTGTATTCGCTGGAATTCTGAGGAGAGTTGTTGGATTCTTTCAGATCATTCAGCTCAGTTGCTGGGAAGAAATTTCCCCTGAATCATCATTATATCACCATGTGTCACAGTCCCAGAATGAAGGAGCGGATATTCAGCAAGAATGATTCTCTCTTCAGTTAAAACATATGAAAGTACAGGACAGGAGGAGGACATTTTGTCTGTGATGTTGGGCTGACATAATTAAGCCAGTGATGCCTTATCAATCTAATCCTTCAGCCTGAATGCACATTAAATAGAATTTCCAGGTCTGGACACAGTTCCTCAGGAAAGTTATCCCTGCAACAGAGAGAGTGAATGTACTATTCCTCACACTGACCTGACGGATGCAAGCGACGGCAGGCTGTCTTTGTGAGGGGAGAGTGCATGAGCTGCGCCTATATTCTCTGAAATTGTTAGGCGAATTGATGGATTCTTTCAGGTAAGTCGGACCGACTGCTGAGAGGATGTTTCAATTGAATTAAAATTCTTTTACCATGGGTCATAGACTCAGAATGAAGGAAACGATATTCACGATGGGGTGGAAAATAAATTTCCCTTATCAGTGATTAGTGGTCCAGATAGACAGTTCAGTACAGGAAGAGACAGTTTAGTGTGTGATGTTGGGCTGATATGATTAAGCCGGTGATGCCTAATTAAACTGATCATTCTGCCTGCATGTTTTCCATATCCGATCCTTCTCTGTGTATTTGATTACCTATCTCAGAATCTCATAATTACCACCGCCTTCACCATCACGCTAGAAATGCATTCTAGCCACCGGCTACTCTCTGCTTTGTGTAGTTTTAAACATTTCCCCATACAACTCTTTCAACATTTTCCACTCTCACCTCAACTGCATGTCCTCTATTATCCAGTACTTAAATTTTTGAGAACTTTTACAGTTGCTTACTGTATTTCCGCCTCTCTGTCTTCCCTTGGTGGCTGCCATTCTGGAAAGAATAACACAAATTCGTGCAAATCCTCTTTTTAGATCTAACTCCCTATAAACCTTTTATGAACCTTTTACAAAGTCTCGACCTCTTCCATACAACGGGGCGACCGAAACCAATTTTAAACTCCAGATGGAACCTAACTACAGATTGATAAAGCGGCAACATCACTTTATGACAATAAGGATTGCCCTGGCTTCTGCCACTCCGAAAGGAACTGTTCAAGTTAGTGTAATTTCTGCATCTTGAAATCTTGTAGATCTCCTCTTAAAGGTCCTCCTGATAACCTCCTCTATCCCCTTTCCAAATCCTCGCCATGCTCCCTGTAATGGGGCGACTGAAACTAAATGCAATATTCCACACGCAACCTGACCAGAGTTCTATAGAAAACCAGGGTTCTCTGGTCAAGGACGAAGCAACGGGCGTGGGCTGGTTCAGTCACGACCCGAGAAGCAGTAGGTGAGGGAGTGATGGAGGATGGTTGCTATCCACCAGGATCGGTGGATACAGTGATCAGCCGAATTGAACGGCCACAAGATTTGCTCCTTCAGGCACAAACAGCTTGCCCGATAGGAAACTGAGCATGAAATTCACACTCCGATGAAACAGGACAAGCCACAACTGGGCGAGCCAGAACGAAGGATTCAGTGAGGGAAAGACCAGATTAATTAATTGCTTAAAGGATTCAATTATCGTAAATATTAGTGAAGGTACGATCATGGGATGGTAGTTTGACTAAATGGCGGGTAAACATGTTTTTATCCAAACAGGCGATGACCTGACGGGAGTGGTTCTGCCTGTTCCCATTGGAGTATCTGGAGAGGCGGGGCCATGGGCCGTCCCTGCTTTCAGAGAAGAGTGGAGTTAAGCAGAGAGTGCTGAATTGGAAGTCGAGTTTCCCGTAACTGACGCCAAAGACTTTAAAGACAAGTTGCTCTCGTTTCTGCGGAGTGAGGCGAAGAAGCTGTCTGATGTGAATGGTCTAATGATTCATTCAGCAGTTGATTTAAATTCTGAACTCGGTTTGGCTTTACATCTCTGGTTGATAAATGCAGAGGGATTTCCTCGGAAAGCCAGTTTTGTAGGCTTGGAACGTTCGGTGGCATCAAGCCCACATCCGATGAAGATGAAGAATGTGAGGCTTGGGCTGAGCAGACTTCTCAGTTACTGGATGAATAATGTGAGAAAACTGAGTCTGGCAGAGAGCTTGATATAGCTGTTGATATAGCGAGTTTCCTAAAGGCAGAAAATTTATTGCCTCATCAGCGAGTTACCTGCAAGCTCTGGAAGATGCTATTGCCACTGCTGAAAGTCACACAAGTGTTGGTTTTGCAGGTCGTGGTGAAACATCTGACGACCGACGTAATAGGGATGATCTCGATTGGAGCTGCCATCAAGCACCAAATGCCGATTGTTGCGTACCTGTGGGTATCTGGTACTTGGCACGTGACTATTACGTGATTGAGGCTATACTGGAGATGAGGTAATGATCTTGTGATGGTGGAGTGACGTCATTTTCCCCTCCAGTGTGTGGTCATGTGATAGTTTTGTTCAACATGGTATAAAAGGAGAACCCCTCCCTGTGACGCAGGGCAGTCGGTGCTTGACTTCACTGGTGAGTCCACGTTGCTAAGTATTTCTATACATGACGCAGTGATGTACCGGGGCGATGGCTGCTACTGTGTAGGGTCCTTAGAACAGTGCCATGACCAGTGTTTTCTGTCGCAACTGACGGGAAAATAGTCAATTTAAGAGGGAGTGCGAAAAATGCTATTCCTGAAGGGATACTGTGGCCAAGCTCTGATGTATCTCTACAGATTGATAGTGCTTATGCTAGAGACATAATTGACACAGGTTCTGACGTTAAGTTGCTTTATTGATGCACTTACAACCGGTGTCCGACCCACTTTCCTTTGGCGCCAATGAGTGTCCTTGATATTCCGAGTACTGATGAGTACCCCTACGATGGTTACCTTCCGTTGCAGTTGGAACTTACGGAATCGGATGTTGGAGCAACTGAGACTATTGACACACCATCGTTGGTCTGCCCAGATTAGATAGAAATGGATGGAACATGCGAAGAGAGAAACCGAGAGAACTTTTTGTCATGGTCCGGTCCGTGAAATCCTCATCCCGGTTCACGCACCAGTCTAGCTCCTTACTCCAGGTTTTCTGGGCTTCCACAGTTTCTGTTGAGGCAGCTTATTGTTGTTTGGGCTGGCTTCATCGATTGCTTTAGGATTCAGTCTCTGGCTGCTGGATCGCTCCTATCCAAATCCCCCGTCCGTTTCCCTCCCCCTAGCCTTCCGGCCGGGAGCCTTGCCTCGCTACGCCTCTGCACACTAGTTTTGCCTTGCCTCCTCTGGGGCGTTGACTCGCCTCGCCTTGTCTAGCCTTTTCTGTGTCTGGAGCCTCGCCCTGTTTGCAACTGTCTGTTCCTGTCCACGACTTCTCTAGGTAGGTCCAGTCGTTTTGCGGCAACCTAGCGTTGGGAACTGCCTATCCGTGTCCATGCCTTCTCTAGGTAGGTCCGGCCGTTTTGCCGCTTCCTAACGTTAGGAACTGTCTCGTCGTGTTCAGCGTTTTGTGTAATGAGTCCCGGCTCTCCGTCCTGTACCCAAGGAGGAGTCCCAGCTCGGTTTTCCCTGTTCCTCTCTCTCCCTAGGCTCAGTGTTCTGCTTTCCTGTCCCTTCTTCGACCAAGTCAAGGCTCCGGGGTCTCGTCCAATCCCAGTCACGTCCTAGGTCCTTGTCCTGTCCAACCCACGGCTCTGTGTCCTCGTATTTTCGATGTCCTTCGCTCAGCCCAGTGCTGGGATTCCGTCGTCCTGTGCTGGGGTCCAATAGTCTCACGTCTAGTCCTGTGCCAACTCCGCGTCTTGTAACCTTGTCTTGTCTTCGCCGGTTTCTGGAGTCTCAGCCCGAGTGAAGACCCAAGGTCTGTGTCCTCGTCCAGTCTCTGACTGGGAGTCTAAGCCCAGGCTCCTTCTACCCAGTTTCATGTCCTGGTTCCGCTCTCCTTGTCAAGTCCTAGACCAGGCCCGGAATCCTTGTCTCGTCCGGGGCCTGTGTCATGTCCAACGTCCTTTTTTCCTCTTCCCTTGCTTCCTATTCATGCCTGGTCCTGTTCCTGGTTGTTCAGTGTCTGTGTAGTGGGGGTCTACTCCCCATGTCCCCCCATGACACTTTTTGAACATCTTGTCCATTCACCATGTGTTCAGTGCTGTTTTTGAGAAGGTGCAATTCCTGCTAAGTAGATTGATCAGCGGAAAGGCGGAACTGTGAGGTACATCCCGTCTAAACCTGTCATTTTACGTTCTGGGAGCAGCTAGAGCGACAGGAAACTTTACATTTGCTGAAAGTGGTCGAGGAATGGAAACAGGGATTAACTGATAAAATATTGGAACGTCTTTCCCACTGGCAGGTCTGAATTTGATTTTTTTTTTCCTGGAGTACTTGCCGCTCTATTAGAGCAAAAGAGGGCACCTATTTCCCAGAGAAGCCTCGCCGATTAGTTCCGGCAGGGGATCAAGATATTTATCAGCTGCAGCTGAAACTGAATGAAGCTATATTTAATAACGGAGCAGGAGCGCCTATACCGCCAGGTGACTGGAGTGATAGACACGGGGAGACACCGTCCAGTAGTCAGGCGGGAGACATGAGTGGTGGATACGGGAGACACTGTACATTAGTCAGCTGGGTGACACGGGTGATAGATACTGAAAGAGACCAAGGGGTGGTTGAAGGGGGAACCACTGACACTGCTGAATTGCCGAGAGTGGAGACCCAGAACCGTCATATGCTTCTCGCATGACAAAGCTTTCAACCCGGGAATAATTTTCTAAACCACCTCTGAACCGTCTTCAGTCACAGCACAACCTGTCTCAGACAAGGGGCTCCAAACTGCTCACATTACTCAAGGTAAGGCCACGTCAGTGCATTTAAAAATCTGAAAATCCCATTGTGCATCCCTAGAGTCCTTTTGCATCTCCGATTTTCCAATTTTCTATGCGTTGAAAAAATAGCCTTCCATTTTATTTCTTCTGCTCAAGTGCATGACCATATATTTCCTGACAGCATGTACTATCTGCCACTTCTTTACCCATTCTCTTAATCTGTCTCCGTCCTTTTGTAGGCTTTCTGCTTCCTCCAGATGTCCTGCTCCGCCATTTTGTCCACAAACCGGTCCGTAAGAGCATCAATTACCCAATCTATTAGTGATTGTCGAGGAAGGTACCTGGAAAGGGGATGAAGAGAAGGCAGTTTATTTTGTATACATGGACTTCACTAACGTCTTTGACTAGGTCCTGCATGGGAGGTTAGTTAGGAAGATTCATTTGCTAGGTACACATGGAGAGCTAGTAAATTGGATTAGACATTGGTTGATTAGAAGAAGCCAGAGAGTGGTAGTGGAGGATTGCTACTCTGAGTTGAAGCCTGTGACAAGTGGTGTGCCACAGTGATCAGTGCTGGGTCCATTGTTATTTGTTAACTATATCAATGATCTGAATGATAATGTGGCCAATTGGATAAGCAAATTTGCTGATGATACAAACTTTGGAGGTACAGTGGACAGTGAGGAAAGTTTTCAAAGCTTGCATAGGGATTTGAACAAGTTGGAGGAATGGTCTGACAAATGGCAGATGGAGTTCAATGCGGACAAGTGTGAGGAATTGCACTTTGGAGGGTCAAACCAAGGTAGAACGTGCAAGGTAAATGGTAGGACACTGATGAGTGCAGTAGAACAGAGGCATCTGGGAGTATAGGTACATAATTCCCAAAATGTGGCTACACAAGTAGATAATGTTATAACGGAAACGTTTGGCTTTTATAACTCAAAGTATTGAGTACAAGAGTTGGAATGTAATGGTGAGGTTTTATAAGACATTAGTGAGACCGAATTTTGAGCATTGTGTGCAGTTTTGGTCATGAAATTACAGGAAGGATATTAATAAGTTTGAAAGAGAGCAGAGAAGGTTTACAAGGATGTCGCCAGGACTTGCAAAACTTAGTTACAACGGAAGGTTGAATAGTTTAGGACTTTATTCCCTGCAGTGTAGGAGAATGAGGGGTGATTTGATAGAGGTGTTTAAAATTATGATGGGTATAGATAGAGTGAATGCAAGCAGACTTTTCCACTGAGACCATGGGAGAAAAAAAAAACTGAGGTCATGGGTTAAGGGCGAAGGGGGAAAGGTGTAAAAGGAACATGGTGGGGGGACTTCTTCACGCAGAGAGCGGTGGGAGTGTGGAATGAGCTGCTGGATGAAGTGGTGAATGCGGACTCACTTTGGACATTTAAGAAGATCTTGGGCAGGTATATGGAGGACAGGGGTTTAGAGGGATATGGCCCAGTTTCAGGTCAGTGAGACTAGACAGAAAAAATGGTTCGGCACAGCCAAGAAGGGCCAAAGGGCCTGTTTCTGTGCTGTAATGTTCTATTGTTCTATAGTTCTATCTGGTTGTCTCTGAGAGCGGTAACACCGAAACAAACTCCAGCGGGCTTCGTAGTCGCCCAGGATTATTACGTAAAATAACAACTAATATTGCTATTATCGTTATTCTTTGGCTTATCTTTGCACAGGTTGTTATGTTATACACGTTGAGTGTTTTGGCAGTTCTGTAAGTGCGGTGCTTCATGGATTTTACTGTGTTTATTGTGATGCCCGCGAGAAAGTGAATCTGATTGTACATGGTGATACGTTTACATAGAAAGGCTGTGATGCAAAATTTACTCTCTGCTTTGAACTATGAACCAATTGGGCCGTACGCTGTTTTCCATGCTGTGCCATTCAAAACAGCTGCATTGCAAAACAAGGAAGAGCGGCCTGTTAACCCACAAAAAGTGGACATAATCCGGTCCAGAATGATTAATCCGGTATTCCCAAATCCAGAAAGGTGTTAAACGCACGTTACTGAGCTGCACGGCAGATGTACGCATTACAAAGACGATGTAAAATGCCGTTTCAATATAGAGACCAACAACGTGTCTGAATGGCCCCGATGTCATTCTGTCCAACAACAGCCACGGTTGGAAAGGTGACGCAGACACTCTTCACCGAGGCCTCTTTCTCATCAAACTCCGCAGCCCGAATCCCTAGCAATGTATCTTGTTGTTCTGCTCTCGGTTGTGACTAAAACAAAATCTTCATCTCACTTGCCTCTTCCGCATATTCCCAAACAGACAACGATTTGATCGTTGCAGTAAAATTACAGTGATTGCATTATAAAAAAACAGTACGTAAAAAACAACGACTTATAAGGAAGTGGGGTTCGAACCCACGCCTCCAAAACACTCGTGTTTACTAGGAAGCGACTTTCTCCCCTTACGTCTGGCGCCTTAGACCCCTCGGCCACTCTGACAACCCCTGCAGTCCTGTCTCCGCATGCGAGATACACAGCTGTATTTCGGATTAGTCTGATTGACTGCTTCTTCGGAGGGTATACATACAAACACACACTATATCCTGGGATTTTAAATGAACATGGACGTGATGCATTTTCTCAGGTTGCCGAACATGTGCGGAATCAGAGCGTACAGAATCACAGCACTGGAATTGTGCTGCACCCCTTTCAGGCCATCCTCAGTAGAGAGGATGACGAGGATTCGGAGAGTGTGCAGAGGAACATCACCCAGATGCTACCTGAAATAGACTGCTTGTGCAATAACAAGAGTTTAGTAAAACTTCTTTTATTTTTCTCTGCAGCATCGGATGTGAGGGGGAATCTGATACACGTTTCTTTGATTTTCAGGCATAGATATTGGCAGAGTACGCAAAAGTTACTTCCATTCCAGTATTTACATGTCTCAAAACGATCCCCTCTTGGGGCATACACTTCAATTAAGAGCGTATCGTTTTAAAGAAGATATGCCAACACCATATCACTCTATGTCGGCAAGACCAAGGACTGATTGTTTTCTTCAGCAGAGGGAAAACCAGAAGTCCTTGGGCCAATTCTACTTGGAAGATCAGAGGCGGGGCGTGTCAGTAACTTTAAATTGCTGGTATAACTATTTCTTCTACTTTCTTTCAGGATTGCTGAGATTCAGCATGACATCAAAAACCTTGATGAACTTATATAGGTGTGTCCGAGAGAGTATATTGTCTGGCTGCATCAAGACGTGGTATGGAAACACTGTACCTTTGAAGGAAAATCATAAAATCAGAGGCCATGCAATTGTTTCGCTGCTGCCATCAGGTAGACGGTACAAGAGCCTTAGGACTCGCACGGACACGCTCAAGAACAGTTACTACCCATCAACAATCAGACTATTGATCAAAAGGGGATAATGTACACTCACGTGCCCATTCATTGAATATTCCGACAATCCATCATTTCACTTTAAACGTTATTCAATATTGAATAGCTGAGCATGCCAGGAGAAGCGCAGCAGACAACAGCATTGGTGGAAAAGTGTAAAGTGTCGACGTTTCAGGCCAAGATCCTTCACCGTGAAATTGTTTCTGAATAAACCACTTATCAGAATTCTGTGTAGGGTTATCTTCTCTAATGCGATGAACAGCCTCAAAAACAAATCAAACTTATCTACCAACCGTTTTTTTCTAATCCAACTCAAAAACCCAGGTTCTTGTTTGCAGAAATAATATCATCTCGATTCAATACTTAAAGACAAATTATGTCAGGAGTGAAATTCGAATCCACGACCCCAGATGGAGACCAGAACCCTCCCGTTTGTCGGAAGAAGTTTCATTCCTTAAGTCTGGCGCCTTAGACCACTCGGCCATCCTGACAAATTTTGAGTTGTGTTTGAGAAGGGAATGAATGCCTGATTTGTAAGCAAAGTTATGTACACACAAACACGTCTACCGTCCTGCCAATCTGAATTGAAAGCGAGGGTGTTGCAGTTTTCTCAGCTTCGGCAACTTCTGTGGAAATTGAAGCTGTACAAAAATTACAATTCGAAGACTCGTGAGACGCGTCTCAGCAAGAATGCGTGAAGGACTTTTGTTCAGATGAATGTTAACGCTTGGAAGTCTCATTGTTTTCACATTTAGGGAAGCGGAGAAATAAATGTTTATAGACAGGACTGAATCTGAATACATTGGGTGGGAGGTTCAATTTTACCGGGCAACTCTGCTTTACAGATGGATTTTGGTAAATAGACTATAAGGCCCAATAATCTGATGATTTTGGAAGAAAGCGAAAATGTGACAAGGTTCACAAGAACATAAAATATTTTGCAGATCGGTTTGCTTCATCATTCCATCATGGATGAGCTATTACAGTCAGAATGTTGTTCAGGCTTGGGGGACTTTCGGGTTGGGCGTGGAGTGAATAGGTGCGTGTTAGTGCGGCTCCCGATTTTTATTCAAAAACTGCCTGTTTATCTTTGTCGTATGATCGAGATAACTGAGCATTGTGAACAACCCGGGATGTTGCTGGACACAGACATGGCAAACAAAATGCACCCTCGAGGTAAAACAGGAAAAATAGCGAAGCCCTGAGCAAGGAAGCTGATGCTAATGTCACAGATGCACGCTGTTGGACCTGCTCTACCCGATGACTTGGAGAGGCTTCGCTTAGTTATCTTCAGCCTATATATATTAAAAGTAGAATAAGTGTTGGTATAAATTCTAAGGAGGGAAGCCGCACTTGATCGAAGTTTTGGTTGTATGGGGAAAGCTTTGGAAGGTTTTTGTTTGTAATGACTGCGATCATCCTCAGTTGGAGAGGTAGATCTAGGTTTCGGGGGTTAATTGTTTTTGCGTGTTTGTGTAAAAGGGTGGGAGAGTTTTTTGGGAATTACCATGGCAATTTGTTCTTTTGTGTGTTACGGATTAGCCAGATTTTCTTTTCATTGTGCGTTATTGTGTGCAGTTGTGCCCTCGCATTGTTTTGGATTGTGGGCCCTATGTGTCTTTTGATATAGTTAACATGAGGGCTGCAGATGGAGGCCACCCTGTGAGGTTTATTTCTTTGAATGTAAAGATGATCATACAGGTTTTATTAAAAATCGCCATTCTTTTTTTAAATATCCATCGACCGGCTGATGTGGTTTATTCAGCCAGTGATTCTCCAAGTCCTGAGGTCTTTTTCTCCTTGGATGCGGATAAGGTGTTTGATAGAGTGGAGTGGGTATACTTGTTTAATATTTTTGTGAAATTTGGATTCGGCAGAATATTTGTAGCCTGGATTAAGCTATTATATAACTCGCCTTTAGCGAGTGTGGAGCCGAATTGTTTTCCAACTGACTATTTCCCATTAACACGTGGCACTAGCCAAGGCTGCTCATTGCCCCCTCTTCTTTTTGCAATTGCAATTGAGCCTCTTTCTATTGCACTTAAGTCAACTACATTATGTCAAGTTGGTAGGAGAGTGAACATGGAACACCGTGTATCCCTGTATGCTGATGACCTCTTACTTTATGTTAGCGACTCAGTAGGTAGCAGTCCTGCTATTGTGTCATTATTAGGTCAATTTGGAGCCTTCTCTGGCTATAAACTGAACCTTCAAAAAAGAAAATGATCTTCTATTAATAACTTGGCTCTACAGATCCGACAGGAATCTAAAGATGGTTTTGTATATCTGGGAATACACGTTACTCGCTCTTTTACATTTCCATTTGAAGCTAACTACGGGCCTCAGGTTAGCCAAATGAAGGCTGATTTTGAGACATGGCGCAGTTTACCCCTTACTAGAGTTGGGAGATTTCAATCAGTAAAAATGTCTATACTTGCCAGATTTCTTTACTTGTTCCAGAGCTTGCCAGTTCTCTTATCTATGTTATTTTTCAAATCAGTCGACCAAGTTTTAAGCTCCTTTATTTGGGAAAATAAGGTCCCAAGTGTTAATAAGCACATTCGTCAAAGAAGTTGAGGCGTAGATAGAATGGGCCTTCCTAGCTTTTTCCATTATTACTGGGCATCGAACATTCAAAAGGTTGTAGTGCTGAAATAACGACACGCAGTCGGCGTGTTGCAGTTGCAAAAAAGATTTATTCAAATTTCGCGGCCTCGCTTTAAAGTCTTCTTGTTCCCGTCCTCCCCGGGCGGGAATGCTGGAAGGGGCACATGTTCACAGTCCCGCACCGCTCACGGACATTTCCCCTTGCTGGTGAAGAAAGACTGGCGCCCTATTTGAGACCGGCTTCAATGCCGGCGCGCGCCACTTTGTGGGCCAGTTCGAGCGCGCTGGGAACTGAGTCGCCACCTAACTCCACAAAACACTCCCCCCAATGCCCTCAGTCCGGGCCGGTCCCTGTGCTGGCACTGCGCTGCGGTGCCTGAAACCCGACCAGCTGCGCCAATTCCAAATGGGTCGGTTTTAGTCAGTCCACTGTGAAAACTTCCTCTCTCCCCACAGTGTCCAGCACGAATATGGACCCATTGTTTCTGATCACCGTAACGGCCCATCGCAGGAGCGTTGTAGCGGTGCCCAGTGTCCGCTCCGTCGTACAAAAGCAAACTTACAGTTCTGAAGGTCTACGGGTACGCGGGTCGGGTTCTGCACATGTTGTGAAATGGGTATGGGGCCAAGTTACCAAGCATCTCACGTTGTCTGTCCAGGACTGCTGTGGGTTCTTCCTCTTGCCCCCTTGGGGCTAGTATGAACTGTCTTGGGACGACCTGGAGTGCGCCATCAGCAACTCGGCCGACGAGGTGTGCATATCCTCTCTGGGCGCCGTGCGGATTCCGAGCAGGACCCAGGGAAGCTCGTCCACCCAGTTAGGCCCCTTTGAAACGGGCCATGAGAGCCGACTTCAGGTGACGGTAGAAACGCTCCACTAGTCAATTCGACTGTGGGTGGTAGACAGTTGTGTGGTGCAGCTGAGTCCCCAAAAGGCTGGCAATAGCTGACCACAGGCTGGAGGTCAACTGGGCGCCTCTGTCGGAGGTACAGCAAAGCGAGATACCCAGGTTGCAATCAGTGCTCGGGCGACACTGGCTGTGGGCCCACGATATCCACATGAATGTGGTCGAAACGCCGGTGGAACTGCTGCGGCAGGGCTTTGGTGTGCCGCTGAACCTTGTCTAGTCGGCAGTACTTGCACGTATTGGTGAATTCTTGCGGAGTCCGTGCCAAACGAAACTGTTGGAGACCATCCGTACGGTTGACCTGATGGAGGGGTACACTAAGTTGTGAATGGATTGCAAAACGCGCCGCCGCCAGGCTGCCGGGACAATGGGGCGGGGTTCGCCGGTGGATCTGTCACAGAGTAGGGGCCTGCTCACCTGGGCCTACGGGGAGGCTCTGGAGCTGCAAACCGGAAACTGCAGTTCTGTAACTATGGATCTCCTGATCAGCCTGCTGCGCCTCCGCCAGCGCTTCATAGACTACCCCATGGGGCAGGGCTTGGATGTTAGGTCTGGAGGGTGTCCGCCACGGCATTGTCCTTTCCCGAGACGGCATGTCTCGGCATGTCTCCACATTGACATCCGTCGTGTATTCAGAGATGTTGGTCTGATGTCGCTGCTGGCGGGACGACCAGCGGTCGGACGCATTCGTGAACGCAAAGGTAAGCGTTTTGTAGTCCGTGAACGCGGTGAAGGGCCTACCTTCTAAGAGGTACCTGAAATGCCGGATTGCAGCGACCCTGGATGAGTTGTTCCAGCACTCCACCGTCTGCCGTGTTGGATGCGTCCACTGTGAGCGGTAGGGACGTCCGTTCTGGGGTGCATTAGCATCGTGGCGTTTGCCAAGGCTTCTTTGGTTTTAACGTAAGCGGCGGTCTTCTCGTCCCATGTAATGTCCATGCCCTTACCCGAAATCAGGGCGAACAGGGGGCGCTTGATTCGGGCTGCTGAGGGGAGGAAGTGGTGGTAGAAATTCACCATACCCTCGAATTCCTGAAGGCCTTTGATTGTGTTGGGTCGGGGAAAATGGCGGACCGCGTGGGACAGATGCTCCTGCCGTCTGCTGCTAGCTATGAGGATGTCGTCCAAATAGATGAAAGCGTAGTCCAGGTCTCGTCCCACCGCGTTCATTAACCACTGGGACGTCTGTGCGGCATTCTTCAGGCCGAACGGCATGCAGAGGGACTCGAAAGGCCGAACGTGGGTGATGAGTGCCGCTTTGGGGAGGTCGTCCGGATGCATCGGGATTTGATGGTATCCCCGGACGAGGTCTACCTTGAAGATGATCCGTGCGCCGTGCAGGTTTGCTGCAAATTCCTGAATATGCGGCATACTGTAGCGGTCCGGTGTTGTAGCCTTGTTTTGCTTGCCGTAGCCGCCGCATGGTCTCCAGCACCCTGTTGCTTTGGGTACCATGTGCAGGGGGAAGGCCCATGGGCTGTCGGACCGATGTACGATCCCCAATTCTCCATCCTCTTGAACTCCTACTTCGCCAGTCGGAGCTTGTCCGGGGTAAGCCTTCGAGCACGGGGGTGGAGGGGAGGTCCCCGGGTCATATTGTGGTGCTGTCCTTCGTGTCTGGGCATGGCTGCCGTGAACTGCGGTGCCATAACCGATGGGAAATCCGCCAGGACTCTGCTGAAGTCGTTGTCGGACAGCGTGATGGAGTTCAGGTGTGGGGCCGGCAACTGGGCTTTTCCCAGGGAGAACGTTTGAAAGTCTCTTCCCTTGCAGGTCGACCATTAGGCTGTGAACTCGCAGAAAATCTGCCCCCAGGAGCGGTCGGGCTACGGCGGCCAGTGTGAAGTTCCACGTGAACCGGCTGGAGCCGAACTGTAGCCTCACGGTACGGGTGCCGTAGGTCCTTATTGTGCTGCCGTTCTCGGCCATCAGGGTGGGACCCGGAGATCTGTTGCGGGTGTCGGAACTCGTCGGAGGTAAGATGCTGATCTCGGCTCCGGTGTCAACCAAAAAGCGGCATCTCGACTGCTTGTCCCAGACATCTTGCCGAATGTGGAATTGGGCTTCTGCTTTCTGGAACCATAGGCGAGGTCGCAGTGTCCAACGATACCACATGAACAAATGCGGGGTCTTTCATCCCCGGTCCAAATATCGTTTGGGCCGTCGGGGTCACCAATTCTAGCGGTGTGCTACACGCAGTGCTGAAATAACGACACGTAGTTGAAAAAGAGGTTTATTCAAGCTTCGCGACTTCGCTTTAAACCATTGCTGTTCCTGCCCTCCCCGGGTGGGAATGCTGTTGGGAGCGCATATTCACAGTCCTGTCCCGCCTGGCGCTCTTTTTGGTGCCGCCCTCAATGCTGGCGCTGGCCTCTTTGTGAGCCGGTTCGAGTGCGCTGGGAAGTGGGCCGCCAAATTATAAACAATAATAAGTAATACAGCGTTTTTAATATTTAAGGGACACAAACTATTGCTGAATGTTGTAATGAATAATAAAAAAATGTCAGAGATTTTTCTTCAGCGCATTGTAACTGATGCGCAGGAGGACGCTGTCAAACAAACTCAGTTTGTGGCGTTTTCCTTTGTGTATAGAAACCCGTTAAATCAATCACAACACACAAGGACAGAGAATACATTGAAAAACCATGGAAAATGATGGGGTATTACTTGAGCAACAACCACTCAGATCCGCCGTTGAACTCTAACACGCAGAGTATTAGAGTGCGGGGTCTTTGGCCCAAAAAACTCTACTGAACTCTTAATCTACTCCAAGATCAACCCAACAATTCCCTCCGTTGGCCTTTGATTCCAGCGCCTCTGTAAGAGTCTCTGTGATGTTCCTAATGTGCCAGACTCCGACAGCACTCCTGGCCCCGCCATTTCTGCTGCCTTCTCCCCGAAACCTCTGATGCCGGGACTGTTCAACAGGCTATCCAGTTCCCCTTTATGTCCTCCGCTTCCGCCTGTGGCAAAGAATACCATAGATTCACCACCGTCTGGCTAAACACCCTCCTCCTCTTCTCCGCTCTGAACGGACGTCCCTATTTCGGGAGTCCCTTATAATGGGGGACCAGAACTGAACTCAATTTGCAGTGTTCTCTTCAACGAATTTATAGTTCTTGCAGTTATATCTTCGAACTCAGTCCCCGAAATAATGCAGTACAGCACATCATACCCCTTCGGAACAAAACTATTCACTTGCGCGGTATCTGTAAATTATGCTCGTTATCACCAAGGAGGTATTCTCTTCCTCATTGCTGAAAATCCGGCCAATAACCCCACAGTCTTTCTTCAATGTCGGCCAACAAAGGCTGTGTCTTCGGTCTTTTCCGGAGTGACCTTCAACTTCCATTTCACAGCTCAGATCCACTTCTTATTAATGTCCTTTTGTAGAGAACCCATGTTCTCTACAAAAAGCACGATCGACCTTACAGTCACCTCTAAACGTATGCATCTAAATAAGGAACCGACAAATCTTCCCCTTTATCATGCATCGTTTATATGAGCAGAACTGTCTTTACAGAACAGGCACAAAACTGACCACACAGGTATTATCAGTGCTTTCCCCGACCTGCCATCGTCCACATAGATACGGTTATTGCTTGTCCAGTTCACTCAATACTGCAATGTTACAATCACAGCTCTTTCGGTCCCACGATTGAACACATAAAGAGACTCTCACTGCTTATTCAGAACCATCTCTCAGAATATTGGTAATATCATTGTCTCATTGTTTGTCCAGGCTCACGATGGACACCGCGAAAACAAGATACGACCATAAAGCAATAAAAAAAACATATCAATATCTCGCTTCACAAAATACTCTCAGCAGAATCAGACTGTTAGTGATAATGCCCAGTAGTCACAGACCACACTGTTACTGAACATCGGAAGAAATTGTTTATGTCTCTATTTGTCAATGCCCGCTCCCCTGCAACAATTAACATACTGATAATGCACAAATTACAAGCTACAAAATCAATGCTCCAAGTGTGCAATCACTACTTATTTTTATAACTGTCTGCACTGCGGGAGATGACAGATGTATCTTGGTCAGAATTTGCGTGCATGCTCTCGTTATGGACTGGAACTTTCCGGCTATACAGCTGAGAGCGGAGAGATGTGCGGCCAATATGACAAAGAGTGATCGAAATAGCAGTGAAACTTAAAGGTATTAAACCACAGAATATGTTCTTATTTTCTTACTAAAATTAAGAGTGACCCGGCGGTTAAAGGGAAATATTCACTCCATTATTTTTATCACCACATTGGGCATATTATATATATCGAAGCACCAGCATATTTCCATTTGCGTATATCGAAATGAAATTCGATACAAGTTTATTTTCAGGTCCTATTACAGTTTTTTATTTAGTCAGTCCGTACGAAAATAAATCTGTACATTGTTCATTAGAGGTGGTGCAGTGCATTCGCGGATAAAGAACCTCAATGACAAAAACAGGTGCAGCTTGTTCAGTAGGTTCACATAATGGAAACCACGGGAGACATAAAATTGCCGAGCCTTCTTGACTTACACCTTTACACAACAGATAATATATTCTCTGATGTATCGCAGCCGGATTAAAATAGTAAATATAGTTGTTCAAATACTGTGTACGCGTAAATATATGTTTAACATATTTAACTATTGAAGAAAAATATGCTGAATGCTGCGAATAAACGTGCGTGTATATTTGCTGTTTCAATCCGCCTGTGTAACAATAACAAGGGAGAATTATTGCACATCACTAATCAGATTAATTACTGTCAAGATGAGATGCAGTTAACCCACTATATTTCGGCGCTTGTAGAATTACGGAAAACACGCAGTCATATAATTGAGTACAATGAGAAAAGAGTTTATTTTTCAAAAGAGATTTTGAAAACATTTGTAAGTATTTCGAGAAATAGATAAAACATTGCAAGGAACGGGTTAAGAGGTCTTTACAGATGGGCAGTAATGTGAAACACAGCCGGATTGATGTGCACAGATATCCACTAAGCACACTCACGGACATCTGTCTGAGTCCCTGGGGAGGCAATACCGGGATTTGGATTGGACTATGGCAGTTATGAATCAGATACATTGACTGTAATGCAGGATCACTGCATATCCCATGCACCGGCTTTGATGCTGATGTATCGTGATCCCAATGTCAGTAGATTCCAGTTTGTCAGAATGAGGCTGGTCTCGTGTTTCGAATACAAGTCGTTATATTACATATTGGAAATCATATTAAATGAGCAGCAATGGATACAAAGTTTCATAAAAGATCGGACGATGAAGTTAGGTGTTTAAACAATGCAATAATGTAAGCTCGACTGTGACAAATTGTTCAATTCAACTACAGGTTCATCGCAGATTAATGTTTCCAATACTGAAAGGCAAGAGATTCGCAGATGCTACATACCAGGGGCAACACACACACACACACACACACACACACACACACACACACACACACACACACACACACAATACTGGAGGAACGCAGCAGGCCAGGCAACATCTATGGAAGTCAGTAATGAGTTGACGTTTCAGTCCAATGCACCGTATTAGGACTGGAATGGAAGCGCGTAGAGGACAGAATAAAGATGTGGGGAAAGGCGATACCAGTGGTAGGTGCATCTATGTAGAGGAGGTATCCTTCTTGCCATCCCTTTTCCTTTTCCATCTGTCACTTGCCAGCTTCCGGACACATATTTTCATTTGTAAGTTTAAGTGATGTCTTCTCACAGACAGTTCTCTAACTTATCGTTTCAAATTTAATTCTATGCACTTCTGCAGATCAATGGAAACGAAAGCAGAAGTTGCGGAAATATGTGCCAAGTATATGTTTTAGCGAGAGGTAACGGTGCCAAATTATGAATGCAGAAATATTGTTACTGAATCTCTGATTGTTCAATGGAGTTTAGAACTCATTACTGCACAGCTGAACATGTCTGCTGTTTCGTATTATCTTTTAAATCTTTTTGATTATATCCCGTCTCTTTCTAAACAGGCATTAAAAAACTTAAAACAACTTTTTTTTAACAGATTGCGATGTATGTTTGCGTCTGCTTCGTTGTTTCTACCCGGTTGTGTAGAAAAACAAGAAAAGCTTATTGCACAGATCCCAAGATTCTTTGTTAAGGAAAGGGAATTTATTTGGCAGGGACACAGATTTATATCTGTTCCTGTAGGTGGAAATCCACGTTTCTATGAGCCAATAGTATTTAATGGAGCTTGTAGTTGATGATATTTAGCTTAATAAACGCTTACGATGTTTGTTGGACCAGCAGGAGATCATGTACATTCACGCCGATAGTGACAGTAGTTGTATTTAACGCAGACAGACCACCCGAAATTTTTGCAGAGTTGGTTGAACAATACTTCCACGCAGATAAGTTTACCGTCTGGCCCAAATCCCTCGGAATCCCACTGAAGGACCAGACTTTTCGTATTCTCATTTACCTCAGATAGTAATCACTATTATTTTGCAGGTTCCAGTGTTTCTGATGTCACCCCAAAATCTGACTGACCTTGGCTTGGCTGAACGATATTAGTACTCAGAACTCGTTGAGAATTTATTGATATCCATGTCTCACATTTAGAGAATTTGCCTTCGTACCACCCCCACCCCCCGCGTCACGACTGGGAAAAGGTTCTTCATAAAGTCACCTACCACACCACGGACATCTCGTCCTCCGTAACTCCATCTGTCTCCAGCAGGATCTCCCGATGCGTCAGATCCCTTATCCCGCCTCCACCGCCTTCTCCGCTATCTACAGGTATCGCTTTATACATCAATCCCTTGTCCACTATCGCTTCCTACTGACCGCCATCCTGGCACTTATCCCTGCAATCATTACAGGTGCAACACCATCATCTGCACCTGCTCCCTCACCTACCACCATTCACGGAAATCTGTCATTCCAGGTCAGACGTTTATACTGGATTCTGCCAGTATGATAGCCCCAACATTGGTGAGGCCCAATGTAGATGGGGTTTTGCACTGTGGAGCACCATCGTTTGCAGTCATCCTCTACAATCCCTGGCCTTTGCATTAGCGAATGGACGTGTAAACAATTCTCATTATTTCTATCCAAATGGATATGCGGCCGGTCTATAAGCATGGGATCCAGTGATTCCCAGGCTGGTTGGCAAATTGAGCTTCAGACTGCCTTGCAACAGGAGGCACAGATTCACGGTGGAGACTTGCTCTGTGACTCGCCTCTTAAAATATCCAGCTTTCTCTCCACGTAGTGTACGTAGGAAGAGTAATGATGGAACATTGCCCGCTGAACGGGGAAATCGGTCTTCAGCAATTCGAAGGATTATTAATACCATCCAGAAAAATCCACTTTATCATATTTCATTCGGCACTGTGTGTGCCGCGTGCGGTGATCGTCCAAGGTTGCATTTCCAGTGTCTGGAGCCATGACCACTATTGCAGGAAATCCTCACCACTTCAGCGATCCCGTGCGAGACAAATACCTGCTTTGCCAAGAAATATATCTCCGTACGGCACTGTTCTTCAGTCTCCCTCTTTCCATTCGCTGCTTGAAAGGCTGTAGTCGGACAGAAGAGAAGCGATTCGGTTCCATCTGAGGAGCAATTGGAGACACATAATAAATAATGCCTTGGTAACAACGCTTATATCGAAGAAGTAAACAAAACCAATGCTGGGTGGATGTATTGATTAATGGCGCCGTTGGTTAAAAAAAAAAGCCGAGTAGGAATTGAGTGAACAGCTGACGCAAAACAGAGCAGCTGTTCACCTGTTGGGGTGAAAATAATTCACAGGAAAAGGTGAGTAAAACGGTGAGTCTGGTGCAGTCAGCCTCATAAATAGTATTCAAAGCGTAAGAGCGGACTGCGTGTTTCAGCGCTGAGGTAATCTGAACTGAGCCGGGAGCCACGCATCAGTACGACGGCCGCAATGGATGCAGGGTGGCGGTCGGCCGCACCGCGATGCCACTTCCATCATGGATACAGAGTGGTGAGAGTTTTTATTTTTTTCCAAGAAGCCGATAGACGCTCATCGGTACGAGTTCCTCAATAGGCAGAGAGTGATGTACTGCGAGATCAGAAGGAAATGTGGTTGAAAGTTGAGTTTGAACACATCTACAGTTCTGTACATACTGAGATCGGTGTCAAGGTGGAAAATGAGAAGACACTAAATGGGGAAATGGGACAGAGATCGTCATGGAGTCAGAGATTATTACTACAGAGAAGTAGGGTCTTCCGACCATCTGGGTCATCCTTCTGCGATCCTTCGCCTCGTCCCATTTATTTGCAACCTCGGTCCGCGTCTCAAGCGCTTACCTTGACAACCTTCCCTGAACTGATACAATCGAACCCGCATCTACCACTGACACTGGCAGAATCTTCCACACCCCTCGACCCTCTTGGCGAGTCAGCTTTAGCACGCAACGCTCTTGCATATTTAAACTTTCACCCCACACCAATAAAGTAGTTTTAGATTCACTCAGAGGATCAGGAAAATCTGCGAGCAATCACCCTGTCTGTAACTCTCACAAATGTGTTACGTCTGTAAGAGCTCCATTCATCGTCCTGCTGCCAAGCGAATAGATTCCGATTCAACAGTTCCTTCTAACTCTGGTCATCAGTTCCCGAACTCTTGCTTTCAAATTATCGCTGCACACTTTGAAGTTTATTGACTTTTTAAAACGGTAGGTTGGTGGACGCAGCAGCCGAGGATAGTCTATCTACGGCCTCACCACCATGTTGTACAGCTTCAACATAACGTCGCAGCTCCTGTTCTCAGTGAACTGACTGTGAAGGTCAATGTGATTAGAGCTCAATACAAGCCGACCTTCCCGTGACGCGCTTTTCTGGAATCATCGATCTGTATTTCCAGGTCTCCATTTGCACACTAAATTCCCTTTATTCAGTGTGGTTGTTAACCTGTTCTATCTGTCCTCACAATGCAGACGAACTCATACTTGTCTCTATTAAATTCCATCTTCAATTTTCAACCAATTTTCCAGCCAGTCTACAAGTCTTTATAGAGTTCCTGGCTGGAAAAACGCCCCCAACCCAGGATTCGTCCGAATTATTTCTGATTCAGTTTTCTACATCGACATCTAAGTCATTAAAACAACTGATCTTACGCCAATACATTTGTCACATTCGAAGAATCAAACATCCATTCTCTGCTAATCCAGAAAAGTATGTTCATCAATCCGTTCACAAGCGCAGATAAGGTTCTGTGGCTGTAACAGTTTTATTATGTAATATCGCTGGGATTTTGCTTTCGATCTCGTTTATATGCTTAGAAGGACATACCTATAGCAAATTTTATTGTGAGGCATCTCATCAGCTAATGCTGTGACTTCCGTCATTCAAATGACAGGAAATGTCTAGAACAAGCGAAAAAAAATGATCCTATCTTCCTTTTCAATAACGTGTGCCCCATTTCACCTGCCGAGCAAATGTTCCGACACAACGTCAGAAGCGAATGTGCTCGGCCAATGTGACGAAATAAACCTGTTGGAAGGTGATTGTCCATGTTCATTGTTCAGGATGATTGTCTATGTTTGAAATAACACTGGCCGGAAAATTTCCCATTTCAGCAGCTGAAGAACCGGTGATTTGGAAACTAAATTGGCAACGTTCATATTATCATTTGTTTAAAGGTTAATAGATTGTAACGTCCTTTGGGGATGCGGATTCATGGCACGAAGACAGAGTGAGTACAAAAACAATTTAATGTAAGTGTTTGTGCAACTGGTTGCCACCAGTGCGACTGACGTGATAAACACGCTAATTGCCTCAGTGGAATTACGCTGAATTGCATATAACTCTGTAAAACCTATCACCGGTCCATACGAACCTTTGGAACGTTCTATAGACCGGAACGCGCCTTCTGACGGAATATGGGATATGCAGCGATTTACTACATCGCGAGCGTTTACTATCCTGCACTTGTAGCGATCGGAGTCCCTGGTAAGATACTGGAGATGGTCACTCTATGTATGGTGCCGTCGTCTTGCTTTTGTCCCGCTGCACCGTTAGGACTTTTACTCGGCACAAATGGAACAGTCGCCAAAAAAAAAGTTTCCTGAATTGAGGAATCAATCATCTGATATTTTTTTTAAATTCAGTTTCCATATTTTCCAGATGTGATTTTTTTTTCATCTCCTATGTGAAATACGATGTTGCCAATAGTTTCATAGCTAGAACCTGCTCGGCTTTCTGAAGTGACAATGGTTGCTTTTCCAGATCGACAGCTTTTTCGACTGACAGGGCAGTCGAGTATCGACACGCAGGTCTGCTTTTCCCCAAGTTACTGAATTGTAACTTATGCTTTAAACCTCCTGAATTTCACATCAAATAATCCCTTCTGATGTTTCACCTGGGATAATGGAAGTGGAGTTGCTCATGGAGATTTTAGCTGGAGCGGTCAATTGCTTACCGATAGGTGAGCCGTGGAAGCTCGATGCCTCGCTCTAAACTGTCGGAAAGTCGCTTGTCCATTGTGGTCCTCCAGCAAGTGTCTAGTGATGGAGCCGGCACACATTGAAATTTTGTTTTTCACTTCAAAAAAAAACTTGCATAGTTTCGGATGAATGGTGTGTATTCAGCTAAAGATAATGCTGTTTTGTTTCTAATTTCTCGTAGTTAATTTAACGGCAATTGTGATCCTATCTCGGGGAAAGTGCGGACTCTCCAAATGCATCACCCGTTACCTGGTTGGAATGGCAACAGCTGATCTGATTGTGGTTTTCGTTGTTGGTTTAGTGGAACAGATTAACAATATCTACATTTATTCCAGATCCCTGCTCATCACTCCTGTATGCGCTCTGACACTTGTATTTAGGGTTGTGACGACTGATTGTTCTGTTTGGTTTACGGTCAGTTTTACCTTCGATCGTTTCATCGCAATATGTTGTCGAAAGCTCGCGGAACGATACTGCACTGAGAGAACAGCAACGGTGGTTATGGTAACGGTGGTTATATTGAGCTGCGGGAGAAGTGTCCCGTTTTACTTTGCCATGGAACCTTACGTCATTATTGACAACACGCCGTGGCGTTGTGCCTTCACTCATGAATACGCTACTTCAGCCGCGTGGAAAGGATACGAATTACTGGATAGTATTTTAACACCGTTGTTACCAATCGGCTTAATTCTAGTGTTCAATGGGTTAACAGTGAGACATATCATTGCTGCAAATAGAGTCCGCAGAGGGCTTCGGAACAGCAGTGATTGTCAGAAGGATACCGAGGTGGAAAACCGCAGAAAATCAATGATTTTATTGTTTGCAATATCAGCAAATTTCATCTTATTTTGGATACCCTATGTAGTTCATTCCATGACATGGCAATCGGAAAACTATTTGTATCAGGACAGATATATGAGTTACCCTGTATATATGCTACAGCAATTTGGGTTAATGTTGCAAATTCTCAGTATGTGTACGAATACGTGTATCTATACACTGACACAGAGGAAATTTAGAAAAGAATTGAAGAATGGAATGAAGTATGTGTTTACTTTAAATGGTCATCTGTGTAGATAACTCCCACTCCAATTACAATTCGGCGGAGCTTCAGATAAAACCGTTTTAAAATGAGTAGATTTGGCAAACATGTCATAAATTCAAACATTCATGTTTCTGTTCATCCTGAAATGAATAAATTCCAAACTTTCGCAAAGAGTTGACAATCACCCGGGAAACGGTAATGCAGCAAAAAAGGCATCACCAACAGACTCGGGGCCAACATCATCCACCTGGACATCAGACTGATTAAACCACGCTGATCTGAGTGTTTTATTTTTCTCTATTACATTGACTGTTCGATTTATTATAATGTATTGTAAATTACTAGGATTGAGCATTGTATATTTAGACGGAGATGTAACCTAAATATTTTTTTTTATTCCTCGTGTATGTGGAGGAAATAAAATCAATTCAATCTCAATAGGAGGAATGACTTCCGGACATCTCGGAGTTCAGAAGTTTCAAAATGCTCATAGTCAGGTAAAAGAGAGTAAGTGTAATCCCTTTTAAACACAGGGAGACCTCACAAAGGGAGGAAACTGTGGCGGGCTTTGTATGTTGGTAGACTGTGAGTCTAACTTAGTAGAAAAGGAACAAACACTCGTTTGAGAGTATTCTGTACAGAGCTCCCATCACCAAAACGAAATCAACACACAGTGACAATGACAGATCGGGAGATTGATTTTGGACCGGTGATTTTACAACAGATTTGTAAAATCTGTTTACAAAGTTTTAGATGTTATAGAATTTTTAGCTTGCATTCGGGAAGGAGTCCCATTCACAACAACAGTTAGGCTGACTAGCGAACAGTCCATCCTAGATCTCTTACTGGAAAGTGAATCAGATCAGGTAGCAGATCTCTCCGCGCGTCAGCAAGTAGGAACTTTGTAGACGAACTTGGCAAAAGGTGTGTTCTTTCAAATGCACAACAGATATATGGACATTGTTATTGGAACACTAGATTGGGGTCAGTATAGGTTTGTTTCATTGAGGCGGGGAGCTGATGTCTCCAAAGATAACCCTGGTTGATAACAAATAAGGAACAAATATTCAAGAATATTAAAGAAATAATGCTTAAGGTTTGGGAAGAAAGGATCAGGCAGGGCTATGGAAAGACACAATGTAGCCATGAGAAATTTAACAGGAGTTAGAAGGGGACATGTGAAGGCCTCGGAGGTATAAAACAGGAGGACGACGAGATAGCGAGTGGGAGAGATCACCGATAAAAGTGGAAACATGTCTCTGGAGTGCAAGTAGGGAGTGAAGGTCCTTACTGATACTTTGCTTTGATAGTCACCAGTGACAGCGACATTGATGAATGTCGTTACAGGGCGCAAGGAAAGAGGTACTGGGATAAACAGACGCTTAGAATTACGTTCTCGAAACTGGGAAAACATCAAAATATTTCTTTCCCGGGTGCTGCAAGGGATGCAATCCAGGTAATTAGAGAATGCGAGCGAAGATATTGCTGCGCTTTAGGACATGACATCTGCGTCATCGCTGGACACAGAGAATGGCTAATGTTATTCCTTTTTTCAACAATTAAAATGCAGTCCTGAGAGTGACAGCCCAGTGAGTCTTCGGTCAGTGGTGGGCAAGCTATACGAAAGGTTTCTTAGAGACAGAAATTATGAGTATCTGGAGAAACATATGCTGGTTGGGGATAGTCAGCAAGTTTTTGTGAGATCACGTATTCCCTTATGAGACACAATCATATAAAAAAGTGAAAAATTGGTAGATGAAGTCAGAACAGTCGAGCTGAGGTATATTGATTGTTAAGGTGTTTGACTGGGTTCCCTATGGTGCACGCATTCAGAACGTCAGATGGCCTGGGATCCAGTGAAACCCGGCTGTATAGATTCAGAATTAGCCAAGCAAGAGAAGGCCGATGAGGCAGTGGATGGAGATGTTACGCAAGTGAGGTATAATCTTTAGTACAGTCTACAACTGTGTCTAGACTCTGATATTACAGTGTTCTGAGACTGACATTACTTTGACCATGCTGCAGCACTTGGATAATTCACTGAGTTAAGGCTGATGATGAGAGCAATACACTGAATCCGGACTGAAACTGCACGCTCTCTGCAAAGAATACCCTGTGTACTTATAACAGGGCCGATTACATCAAAACAATCATTTTCAATGGAACCCTGCAACTCAAAACCAGCGTTTCAAAGTCTTCTGCAGCATCCTTTGATGTTTCCCAAATGAACCACCCTCCGAAATTGCGAATTCCAAATTCCCAATTTAAGTATACACGAATTTGTCTGAATGTCAATTTACCTTTGATACACACATATCCCGATCACCTTATCCTTGATTTCCAAAGACCAGTGTGGAATCCGTTTCTCCCTCTCAGATCAACACCAAAGCAAACAAACAAAAGAACGCAATCTAAATACGCAGGTAAGGACAAACAAAAATCTTCGTTTCATCCTTCAAAATTTTCGTCGGCAACTGGCGTATAGAGAAAAAAAACATTTAATTCCGAGAGTGAAAATCCTTATCAAATATTCTAAAGAACAAAGGGAATCCAGATGTGGGTAATTATGGCCCCCGTACAGTAACACATCAGACTATTTCGGAAAAAGTAAGCAGTCTCTGATATTCAAATGATCCTGCAAATTCATTTCAACCAATTGAAATGCCTCCCTTATAATCGGCGGGCGGAGCTGAGGAGGATGGAGCCTAATGGAAGCTGCTTTGTTTGCGTCTTTGGAAGCAGCTATATTTCTATCTTCAATATTTATTTCTCTTCCTTCTCAGGGTTCGTTTGAAGACTGTCGCCCAGAGGTTCAGGCGATAGAAACACATAAAGCTATGAAATGGATACATACGACACAGACAGGAACGTTGTTTCCACTGATAGATCAGACTGGAACTTGGGGATATAGCCTAATGATGTAGATTTTGGACGGAGATGTGGAAGGACTACTTTTCCCAAACAATGGTGAATCTGCGGATCTCTCTGCCCAATGTTGCAGTGTGGGCTACCTCAGTAAATATACTTAATCCAAAGTTGGATTGATTCTTGCAAAGTTAAGGGTTATGGAGAAAAGTCATGTAGGTGGAGATGGCACCACGGTGAGATCGGGTAATTTATTTTCTCATCATTGACAGATCATGGTGAGCCAAGGATTCTACTGGTATGCACACAGGTAGAGAGTCTATGTACTTTGTTGAGACAATCAAAGTCAATTGTCTGTAAATATAGATTCTCTGTACCTCACTGATCATTACGGCAAGACGTGTTTGAGAATTTATGTCCCTGGGTGGGTTCAAGGGTAAATCTCTTTGTTCAGTGGGGGACTCGAGTCAGACAACGTTGGTGAGGTACCGAGCGATCTACGGCTGGGTAGCGAGCGGTTTCTAACTCAGCGTAATGAATTTGGGAAACTCTGCAAGTTCAAAGGACTTGGATATGTGTAATTGAAGTGGATACCTTCAGAAATACGTTGGGAAAATGGCCGCAATATGAGGAGATTGTCGGTCACCCTTGCAGTGAAGGGAAAACTGCTGGGGGATGCAACTATCGATCTATTATCAGAGAGGGGGCAGCAGGAGAAGCAAAACAAAGCAGAACGTACACACACCACGCCGTTCGGGGTGCAACAGATTAAAAAAATTGCTAAACACATCGGCACATTTTTGCTCGGAGATGATCCTTGAGAGCTTTTCCAATCAACTAGTCATCGGAGAGCAATACATGACTCCCAAGAAAGGAGATTAACTATAATGTGCTTGCAACCAAATATACACTCAGCTTCACGAGATATAAACCGACGTGATGGTGGAAGACGTGATGTTTTGAAGAACGCAATAACGATCGTTATGGGTCATGACAAAGGGGACCCGGTAGACGCCCTCGTCAAATGTTACGAGAGGCTGAAGTGAACATCACACTGCATTTGCACTCAGTTTATGGACTGTTTTCAAAGGTGAGTATGGAGGAGCATCAGAGCTGGACCATTTAAGAATTGAAGCCTCAAATAGATCTTTGATGACAGTTGCGTCTCACAGTACCGATGATTCGAAAACGGTACTGAAACCCACACATACTGAGGTATGGGTACTGACGAAATGAGTAGAGCGTGGGAAGAGGTGATACAAAGCCATTAGTACTCTCTAATGGGAAGATGCTATCTATTAAATATCCGTCTGTCTGGAGAAATGAGGGAAGGGGACCTCCCTGGCAAACTATTAAAAGGCAAATAAGAGCAGAGGAAAAGGAACAGGGCTAGGAACAGGGCGAACTAAAGGTGGAGTAATTAAATGGTGCAATTGTGGTCAAGGGGGGCGCATTAAGAAATAATGTCCAAAACTGCGACATGAAAGGGAAGAACAAAGCGGTTTTCCCTTGAAGGGGGCAGCAAGACCGAGACTACAAAATAATATGGTTCACACACCAGCATCCAGGGAACTACACGCTGAGCTTCAAGGACGGTATCAGAGCTCACGCAAATGGCTGTGTGACAAAAAGGTGGGATGAAACAGGACGACCTCTAGTTAGTTGAAGTTTTCTTCAGACCACCATGTTACCTTGTTATGGAGACTACCAGATCTCGAAAACACCGTCAACACCACTAACGTGAAAAAAGAAGCAGATTGGAAGATACAATGTCAAATTATGCTACGTGGATTCAGAGGGCACTAGCAACTGGGATATACAGTATAATTTTACCATTGTAGCATAAGCCGTCATTTTGCTCCTGTCGGAGTGCTGCACGTTTTGCACATTTGAACTCAGATCGATAACGTTCAGTCAATGTTATTCTTTCAGCAGGATCGTTTGGTCACACTAATTATGTGCAATGTCATTAGTTCGTTCTGGCATCGCTTCGACATCACAGTGAACTCGCAAAGCGGATGTGACACAGCGATCGACTGTAATGTGATGTCAATGGGTTCCCAGGAAATGGCGTCAAACTGAAAGAAATCATCAGTTTCTGTATCGTTAGATCGTTGTTGTCTTTATACGTTTCTCGGGTCTATGGGCAAATGTGACTGCAAATGTTTGTAGTTTTGCATATTCAATACTGTGAGATAGTGGTTAGAGATTCTCTTAGTACCTGCAGTTGAACTCTATCTTATGTGTGTTTCCTCCGAGCTGTCTGTCTGTGTTTTATATTGCCATGTGTTCCTGATCCTGCTCTATTCCGGCTCCTGCATTACTGAATACTCCGTCGCTCATCTGTTTCTCATGATTATCTGTATTGCTGCCACCTGTGTCTCATTGTGCTCCACCTAACATCTACTTCTCTGTTTATTGCTCAGTGCAGTTCAGTCCTGAATTTTCACCTGTTTGTTGCCAGATTGTGCCAGATTTCCTGATCCTTTCCAGCATTTGTATCTGTGCTCTGTTCGTCTGAACTCTGCCTGTTTCCCTGTTCCGGTTTTTGGATTTTTCTGATCGTTTTGATCTTTGGCTGAACTTTGTTTACACCTTCTGTGTCTGCGATTGGATCCTTGCTCCAGCGTCCTGACAATACAATCTGCCCCGGAATAGCAGGCAGTAATGCTGGGGAGACATCAGCACCATCTGGACACCGTGCACAGGGCAGTGGAGTCGCTTTCTGCCAATGCAGCCGACCTTGTGGCCCAGACTCTGTCACTCCATCTATCCCAGAGCTCCCATCAACATTTTGCAACTGCATCTACCGCCCTGATCCCGGCTTTCTCGCTAACTCCTCCCATCCAAGAGCCCCGTCTGCCTCCTCCAGAAAAGTACACACGTGAGACCGATATCTGCCGCTCTTTGCCTTTCCAGTGCACCCACATTTTTGAACTGCAACCAACACCATTTCGGACTGATCGAGCCAAGGGAAGCCAAGCTTCGTCAACACCCAACTGTCCAAACTAGCGAGGGGTTGGGGAACAGCTGTCTGGTTGGCAGGCTTTCCTTTCTGCAGTAGCTTTCAGTTATTTTCAGAGGACGGGTACTGTTAAATCGTTGGAGCAGTGATCCAATCGCACACACAGTCGTGTGCCTATAGTGATATAAATAGAGTAACAAATTCTAGGGTGCAATCAAAATCGGTTAGCGATCACTTGCATCAGTACTAACAATGTGAATTTGCTGAGGGACTTTTTTTTAAAAGAGGTATATTTTCTGGCTTTATCGTCTTATATGTTGTTGGCGCTATGTCCATCATGAGGCTGGAAAAACAATAACGTTTACAGTATACTCAGAGATGGCTCCGAGTGAACAGTGTGAAAGATCATGGAACAGAATAGGCTGTGATAATAACATTGCAGTATTGAGAAAAGTGGTCAAGCAGAGACATGACTTATGTGACGGCGGCATGACCAGCAGTGTGTTTAGTGATGCGCAGTAAACCGCCAGCAATTCCATTTATAGAAGTAATTGATGGTTTGGAAGGAGAGAAATACCGCTGTGTTTACCTCACAGACTAGAAACCGAATCAAATTATCTGTTTCTTAAGTGTACTTCTTTCAATCTATAAAACCATCGATTTGTCCACCCGTCTATCTCTTTAGTTATACACGCATATTGGTGAAGAACTGAAAAGTATCCGGTAGAAATTATCTGTACACAATGTCTTTTGAATATACATAAGCAAAAATTAGAAAGCAAATGCACACTTGCAGTGATTGTGGCTATCGTGCAAGATAGAATTCCGGAAGAATAACGAAGTTGCCATTGTATTATGTCCTACCTGATATTGTTTCCTTATATAATTCCTTCTGTTTTTTTTTTATTTATCAGTTGGAGTTGTTTGTCCATCATTTCCGACGATGACGTGTACCAGTGCTGGCAGAATTTTATATTCGGGATACCGGGGCGGCTCCATTCTTTCGGCTTAACAATCTTGCAAAATGGTAGGAAGGATCGTCAAGATCAGAGGCTTCCACGGCTGCAGTTGGAACCCATGGCCCATTCAATGCCTTGTTTTGCCTTTCCCTCTCAATGAAGTATTGCAACACCGCCTTCTTGGGCTTTGGATTTTGTAGTTGTTGTCAGCCACCCAGTCCGGCAAATGGTTCGCATGCTGTGATTGTCAAATCCGTATCTCAACGGGATTGGTGGTTCCCGGATATCGTCACCTGGTTTAGCCTACCTGTACCAGGGTCTAGCACCTGTCGAATACAAGCAGATACTTGGAGTCACAAGTGAGTGTTCGGTGGCAGGTCGGGACCAAATTTGGACGAGCTGCCCTTGGTTTAGCACGAGAAGCCCGTCAGCAGGGCTGCCAAGCAAATTATTGTTTAAAGCATTTCAAATGAAGGCTCGGGTGGGTTTTATTTCGGCACGGAATGAGCTGCTTAATTTGAAAAATTATAATTGCGAGTCATTTTCAGAACATGAATGATCTGCGCCAAATAAGTGTCAGTTCTTATCTTGGTAGCGCAGTATGGTTCTCCATTGAAGGAAGGAAGTCAGGCGTCTAGCAGGTAACATGAAATAGATGTGTATCTGCTCTTTAAAATGGAGTTCCCACGTTTCCTTGAGCCGTCAGTAATTCAGTGCTGATTGTAGTTGATGATACTTAGCATAATAAACATATATGATATTGACTAGAAAGAGATCAATGTATTCACACCGACAATGACAGTAATTGTATTCAACAGAGATACACCAGCTGAGATTTTTGCAGAGTTGGCAGAACAACACATTCTAGTAATAAACAGGCTGGCCGGTCGAAGTCCGTGAATATCTCCCACTGAATGACCAGACAAACCACTCTCACACGCTTGGAGTTTGGCGCGGATTCCGGGACTTTCATTTACCTCAGATAATAATCACTATTACTGTGCAGGTTTCAGTTTTTGATTTTACGCAAAATCTCACTGACCATTGTTTGACTGAAGGACATTATTACTCATTAACAGGAGTTTATTTCAAGATATCTATATTTGACTTTCTAGTGACTTTGCTATCATAACTTCCTCCAGCGTCCCAGGTAGGAAAAGCATCTTCATGTGGTTACCGAACACACACGAGCGTCTCGTCCACCGTAAGTTCCTCCGTCCCCAGGTGGATCTTTCGAAGATGCGCATCTTCTTCCACTCCCCGAGAACACTCGCCGTTTTCTGCAGCCATCACTTTCCATATCACACCCAAGTCCACTATCCCTCCCTACTGAACTCCTTCCTGCCAATTACCCGTGCAAGTGTTAAAGGTGCCCTACCTGCATCTCCGTCTGCTTCCTCAAGAACCACCGTTCATGACAATCTGTCCTTCAGGATCTGATGGTCATATCGTGGACTCCCGGTGTGGCAGCCCCACACTGATGAGCCGCAATGTAAATTCGGGTACAGTATTGTAGAATACCATCGCTCCCATGACTTTTGCATTCCAAATCAATGTGTAAACAATTCCCAGTATTCCTGTTCAAATGGATTTGTGTCCGGTCGATAAGAATGAAGCTCAGAGAATCCTAGGTGGATTGACAAATTCAGTTTCAAACTGCCTTGCAACAAGGGGCAGAACTTCACGGTGGAAACTTGCTCTGTGTCTCGCCTCTTAAAATACTCTACCTCCTGTCCACACACGGCACGGAACAAGAACCGGATGGAATATTCCACCCTTACGGTAAAAGTCAATATGAACTTGATGCTATCCAAAACAACCTCGTTTCGGCATATTTCACTCTGTTGTGTGTGTGTGTGTGTGTGTGTGTTGTGCGGTGCTTGTCCAGGCAGCAGGTCCAGCGTCTGGAGCAATGACCACAATTGCAGGTACTCTCTCCAATTCAGAGTTCCCGTGAGGATTAGAAGCCTATTTTGCCGAGAGATTTATCTCCGCATCCCACTATTCTCATTCAACTCTTTCCATTCGGCATTTGGAAGTCTGAAATCGTACAAAAGAAAACGTAATTATTGCCAATGGAGGAGCAATTAGAGAAAGATAATAAATAATGACCTGCTAACAATGCAAATGTCACAGAAATAACAAAACCAATGAGAGCGTTGATGTATTAATCAACTGACCGGATGAATTGATTAATGACGATGTTGAGAATAAACATGGTGGAGTAGGAATTGAAATGAAATGCTGCCGCAACAAAGGGAGTTAGGGTTATGAGTTAGGGATAGAGAAAAAAAAAACAATTCACAGTAAACGTATGTCAAATGGTGAGACGGTCGCATTCAGCCACATAAATGGTATACAAAGTGTTAAATGGCAAGATATCTTATCAATGCTGAGATATTCTCAAACGAGCGGAGGGCTACTCATTGATACCAGCTGCAGAATGGATATGGATTGTCAGTCATCATTCAGTAAGCCGAGGGCCGGATGTCGACAGCAGGTCAGTGACGGATACAGACGTCAGACTTTCTCAAGACAACCGAGGCTGCACATCAGTACGAACTCCACAGCAAGCACAGCGGGTGAACTCCATGGGTAGAAGGGACTGTGATTGAAATGTGATCATGAACACATCCTCTGTTCTTCAAATACTTACTCTGTTCCGCAGATAGTTAGATTGGTAACGAAGTGGACAATGAGAAGACGCAGAATGGAGAAATTGATGCCATCCGTTAGTCTCGCGAGACCATGGATCTGCGCCTGGAAAGTCTTGCTTCAGTGTGTCGAGGTGAGGCGGCCCTCGAGTGTCCTCTCCAGGGCGCAGGTCTGGGCAAGATTGTATGGAAGACTGGCATTTGCCCTTGCAGCAAGTCTCCCGTTGAGGCAACATTGGACTTCCTTAGGGACTCCAGCTCCGGAGTTGTCCTCGAATACCAAAACCTATCTCAAAGTGTATATGGCCGCAAGGGAGTGGAGGTTTTAAATTAGAGTTTTCTCTCTCTTAGATGGACCCTTCCCCGGGCTGAGGAGCTCCATCGACCCGACATGGAGTAATTGATTATTACTACAGAGAAATAATCTGTTCTCCACATCGAGATCATCCGCTGCGATCTTCTGTCTCTTTATCTGCACTCACCACCCTTTATGCCACTTAGGTAGACATTTCCTTCCAAACGCACATCCCCTCTGAGTGAATACACGTTACCACATACTCCTCTTGCATATTTCAGCTTTCACACCGAACCTATGAACTCTATTTGTTGATTCACACAGAGGATGGCGAAGTTCTGCGGGTATTCACTCTGTTGGTAACAGTCACATTTTTCTAAATTTCTGTAAGATCTGTATAGAATTTCCTGCTCTTAAGGTAATAAATAACAGAACCTCGATATTCTATCAACAGCATCCCCAACGTATAGTACAGCTTCAACAAAACGTCCCACCTCCTGTACTCAGTGGACTGATTGTGAAGGCCACTGCAATTAGAGCTCAATAGGAGCCCATCTGCCAGTGACGTCCTTTCCTGGAATTACCGATCTGTAACGCCCGGTCTCTTTTTAAATACTGCACATTAAATGGCACCTATTCAATATTTGCTTCTTAACCTGCTGTATATTTTCTCCCAACGCCACCCACCTCACACATGCCTGTATTAAATTCCATCTGTTATTTTTGTGAATACCAAGCTACAAGAGTCCCACTGCGCCCGCAACCTAGAATTCGCCAGCAATGCTTCTGATTCACTTTCCTGAATCGACATCTAAGTCATAAACAGTCACAGTAAATAACAACGGACCTAAAAACAATCCTGCAGTACACATGTAACAGTCAAAGAATCAACCACCCACTCTCTGCTAATCCAGAAAAACACGTTCATCAATCCGCCTACAAACCGCAGATGAATTAATGTGGACACGTAACTTTTTGGTATCAAAGATCTGGAATATTACTCTTTTATATGCGTGGAAGAATATGCGTAAAGCGGGTTTTATTGTGATACATGTCATCAGCTGTTGCTGTGACTTTCATCATTCAAATGACTCGACATGACTTGAAAAAGTGAACACTTCAATAAAGTCTACTCTATTTCACCTGCCGAGCTAAATTCCCGTCCCCAAAGTAACAAGCGGACGTGCTCGGCGGGATAAGATGAAATACATCTGTTTGAAGTTAATTGTCGGTCTTGATTGTTCAAGATGGTAGCCTTTGTTAGAAACAACAATAATGAGAAAGGTTCCATTTCCGCAACTAGAGCAAGATGTCTTGGGAATAAAATTAGCAGGTATATATATATATATATATATATAATTTTGTTTCAACTTGAAACATCCCTTGAGGAAACAAGTTCAGAGAACAGTAACAGAGTGCCAAAAAAAATAAATAAATAAATAAACTACTTAATGATGGTGTTTGTGTGGCTGGTTTTCACGAATGTGGCTGACGTGATAATCAGACTAATTGTCTCAGTGAAATTCTTCTGAATTGCATAGAACTCTGTAACAGATCACCAGTCCATCTGAACAGTTGGAAAGTTCCGTACAACTGAACGCTGCTTCTGAAGGAATATGAGATATCCAGCGATTTACTACATCTTGAGCATTTTTTATCCAGCAATTGTAGCGATCGGTGTTCCCGGTAAGATACTGGGGCAGGTCACTATATGTACGATGTCGTCGTCTTTCTTTTGTTCTCCGGCAAAAAAACGGACCTTTAACCAAGACAAATTCTATCCTGGTCGGAAAACTTTTATTTCCAGAACTGAGAACTCAAGCATCTGATAACTTTGCTTTCATCGTCCTTATTTTTTTTCTTGTCAATTACTTTGGTGCCGATATTGACATAATTTCAAAGTTTCACTTTGTTCGGATTTCTGACGCACTACTGCTCGATAGTTTTCTACGTCTGATTCTTTATCAGTATCTTTATTCGACTTTACAAAAACAACCTGTCAGCTTTTGCTGATGACTGGCCTGTCTACTTTCAACATTCAGTTCTGTTGTCCCATATGTGAGGTAAAGAGAATTTCTGCTTTATATCTCATTGATCCACTTTGTTCCCACTACATAAAATCCCTTCAGAGGTTTTAACTCTTATAATGGGAATGCTGTGGTTTCTCGAGCGATCGACCATTCACGTGAGTCATGGGAATCAGGCGCCTCTCTTTAAACTGTCAGACGACCGTGAAGCCAGTGCCCATCCAGTCCATCAGTCCATTATAGTGAACTAGCTGAGAGCACCGACAGAGCCTGCTCAGACTGGATTTCTGATGTCCACTTCCAAAAAAAAATAATAATATATATACCCTGAGAGCATCGGAATGGTGAATGTTGTGATTTCAGACGTTTGCAGCTAACAATATTTCTGTTCTTTCTCCCCTGCCCCCAAATTGTTTGTAGTTAATTTATCAGTAATTGTGATACTTTCTCGGGGAAATTGTGGACTCGCTAAATGCATCACCCGTTACCTGGTTGGAATGGCAACAGCGGATCTGATGGTGGTTATCGTTGTTGCTTTAATGGAAACGACCAACAATATCTACATTTATTCCAGATTCCTGCTCATCACTCCTGTTTGCGCTCTGACATTTATATTTGTTGTTGCAACAATAGACTGTTCTGTTTGGCTTCGGTCACTTTTACCTTCGATCGGTTCATCGCAATATGCTGTCGGAAAATAAGGGAACGATACTGCACTGAGAGAACAGCAACGGTGGTGATCATGACCGTGTTTATGGTGATCTGCGGGAAATGTGTCCCGTTGTACTTTGCCATTGAGCCTTACATGATTATTGACAACATACCGTGGCGTTGCGCCTTCACAGATGAATACGCTACTTCACCCCTGTGGAGAGGATACGGTTTGCTGGATAGCATTTTTACACCGTTGCTACCGATCGGTTTAATTCTAGTTTTCAATGGGTTAACAGTGAGACATATTATTGCAGCAAATAGAGTCCGCAGAGGGCTTCGGAACAGCAGTGATAATCAGAACGATCCTGAGGTGGAAAAGCGCAGAAAATCGATGATTCTGTTGCCTGTTATATCAGCTAATTTCATAATATTGTGGATACCTTTTATAGTTCGTTCGCTGAAATGGCAACCACAAAACTATTTTTATCAGGACAAATATTTGAGTTCCCCTGTATATTTACTGCAAGAATTTGGGTATATGTTGCAAATGCTCAGTGTGTGCACCAATACATGTATCTATGCTCTGACACAGAGAAAATTCAGAACAGAGCTTAAGAACGGAATGAAGTATGTGTTTACATTAAATGGTCATCTGTGTAAATAACTCCCGTGTCCAATTGGAATTCAGCGCAGTTTACGAATAAACAGATTTATAAGTGAACAGGTTGGCAATTATGCCATAAATTCAAACAAGCATGTGCCTGTCCATCCTTAAGTCGCAAAATCCACGGAGGATTACACAGTTAAGGTAGGCAATTGGGCAATGATTGTTACATTGGTAGAATTACTTGGCTCTATTGAAGAGACTTCACAACAACAAGGGCAAGAATGGCTTCTGGACATTCCCGGGTTTTGAAGTTTCAGAATGGACATATTGGAGTAAAGGAGAGGAAAGGGTGTGCCATTGAAACAGAGGGAGAGAATGATGGTAACACAGCAGCAGAAAGCCAAGAACCCGTGGAGAGATTGTCAATCGATAGACTGTGAGTCGAACTCAGAAGCCGAAACGGAGCAATCATTAGTTTCGGTGTATTCTGGACAGACCATACACCCCACACCCTATCACCAAAAAACAACGGAGACAGCGAGCAATTATTCTGGAGATAGATTTTGGACCGGTGCCTTATGAGCACGGTGCTGTCACGGGCAACTTAAAATTCACAAAAAATCTATTTGCATTTCCTTGCGTTAGATGTTTTGGATATGATGTAAGTTCTCACTTGCGTGCAGAAAAGAGTCCTGGCACAATGAGCGGACAGGCGGACTAGGGAACAGTCCCTTCTGGATCTATTAACAGAAAATGAAACGGATGAGGTGACATTCTCTTTGTTGGTATCCGTAGAAACGTATTCTGGTCTGGGATGGGCCGAAAGGTTTTGTGACAGCAGGCCGACCCTTAGGAGTTTGATTGAATTCTTTGAAAAATTGAAAAAAAAACAATATACAGATGAATTCAGAACAAGTAATGTGGGATGTATTAATTTTGTAATGTGTTTGACTAGATTGTGCGTGGCCCGCACATTCAGACGGTCAGATGGCGTTCCATCTTGAAAACCTGGCTGCCTGGACTCAGAATTGGCTTAATAACAGGGGCAAATTCGGGAGCATATGGAGGGAATTCTGCCTCGAGGACAGGGGATTCCGCAAAGAAGGCATAAGCTTCAGTACAGTTTAGACTATGTCTCCACTCTCCTATTACAGAGTCCTGAGAGGCAGAGTTTAAGTTGACCATCCTGAAGCACTTGGAAAATTCGTCGAATTTTGATGACGGTGTCAGTAAAATTCTGAAATTCAGAATGGATCTGCACGTTAAGTAATCCGAACTCCCGTTTACATCTGTAACACTCACCCAACAGGCTGGTGTATGTCTAGGGGAAAAGGAGATCCAGCCACTCACTAACCCCACCTCCGTACAAGCAGGTGCTGTGGGAATCAAGTTTATGCCTCGCGCACGCACACAGTATCAAATTCACACCAGACACCGTTATGAAATACACTTTAAAGAGTTTACTAAGACTAAACGAGTACTAGGCAATACAATATATATGAAAGAAAAGAAAAAGCGAAAGGCGTCGACTTAACAAAGTTCAGTCAGTTTAGTGCACATCGTTGGAGCTCAACCATCGAACCATTCGACCCCTCGTCACTTGCCTCCGACCTCCACGTCTTCGCACCCGGGACCCCCCCCCCCCCCCCCGGTGGTCGACCGAGCAGTGCAGCGACGTCCACCTTCCTCGGCGTCTTCTTCCCGACTCTCCTGAAAACCCGCGAAAACCCCCAAGTTCCCTGCCTCACAAGACAAAATAACATTCCCCATTGGTTAACAAATGAAATCAATCCCCATATCAGCAAGTCTAAATCTAAACAACTGCGAGAGAAACACTTATCAGACAAAGAAGCATTCCTACTCTCAACAAACCAAAGAAGCCATTTTGAGTAACATACACATGACATTGTACATTATCCCCCCACCAGCAAATGTCATCACCTCATGACATTCCCAGAGTTCCACAAAGCTTCTTGCAGCACACAAAACCCAACCCAGGTGCACAAAGCAGCGACATAACTACCCAGAGCAGTAGAAATCACACTCGGTTCTCCTGGGTCCACATATGTCAACCGCTCCGGGGGGCGCCTACTCCTCTGAGATTTCCGACCCACCTCACTGGGCTCCCTCTTCACCTGCGAACACGCTGCCCCGGACACCCCAGTTCTACCTGACAGACCCTCACCCCCTCCCTCACGGGGCTCCCCCCTCACCGGAGAAGCCTCCGGTTCACGTTCGGGTTCCACCCTCTCTTCCCCCTACGCTGGCTACATCTCCATCTGACCCTCAATACCTTCCCTCCTCTCACCCAACTCAGTATGGGAAGGGCCAGGAGCCTCCTCTTCTGGTACTGGAGCGACAGCAAATGGAAACAGGGGCCACTCATCTGAGTCGTCATCTTCCGAATCGGTATCCATTCCCGGGTTAAGGACCCGTCCCCGCTCTTCAGCAGCAGTCTCTTCCCTCGCTCCGCGTCCTCACAGACTCCTTGTACTGGGCGCAACCTCCCACTCCGGTTCCTTGTCCACCTACACTGCTTGAACCAGGGGCAGCAGGTGATTCCGATGGAGTACCGTGACAGGCCATTCCCATCCTCAGGTTTCACCCGGTAAATTGGTACATTCGGCATCTGGCTCTCTATTCCATAGGGGGTATCCGCCCATCGATCTGCAAACTTGTGCTTACCGGGGAGTCCCAAATTTCGTAAAAGGACCCGGTCGCCCGGCAATAATTGGACAAACTTCAACTTTTGGTCATACCTCATCTTATTCCTCTGATTTTGTTTGTAGCCACCGCCTCGGCCAACTCGTACACCCTCTGTAACTCCCTCTTCATGTCGGGCGCAGACTTTAGATAGGGCTTCCCGTGTAATTCACCCACCTCAGTCCCAAAGCACGTCAATGGGAAACCTGGCTTCCCGCCCGAACATCAGATAACAGGGCGAATACCCAGTAGCATCATAGCGAGTACAATTGTAACAGTGAACCAATTGTCCAATAAGACGACTCCACTTATTTTTCTGCCCAATCTCCAGCCTGTGGGTGATAAGGGTTAGTCCTCGATTTCTCAACCCCAAGCATAGTCAGTAATTCATGGATAAGACAGCTCTCAATGTCCCGCCCCTGATCAGTATGGATTCGCCTGGGAAGGCTGTAATGAACAAAATACTTCTCCCATAACACCTTCGCCACTGTCGTCGCCTTCTGATCCTTAATGGGAAATGCCTGAGCATAGCGAGTGTAATGATCGGTGATGACTAAGACATTCGCGGTGTGGCTGGTGTCAGTCTCAATCGACAGGAAATCCATACACACCAGGTCTAGAGGTCCCGCACTATGCAAGTGCGACAGTGGAGCCGCCAATGTTGGCAGGGTCTTCCTCCGGATGCAACGACTGCATTTCCTACAGTATTCTTCAACCTCCCCCCTCATCCGGGTCCAGTACAACCGGTCTTTCAGTAATCCATTTGTCTCTTCCACCCCAAGTATCCAGAATCATCATGTAAGACCTGGAGTACAGCCTGCCGATACTCCTCCGGCAGGTCCGGAGGTGCCGATACCCGGTACAAGATTTGGTTCTTCAACTTTAACCGAGACTACTCCTTCAATACCAGAGGAAAGGACGTGTGGTTCGCCTTATCAGCCAAAGTCACATCTACCTTCTCTACCGCTCTCCACACAGTGCCAAGACCCGGGTCATTCTGCTGAGCACTGCCACTCCCCCCGGACTCACCCCAGGTCACAGTAAGCTAGGGGTATGGCGTCGTTAAAAACCCCAAATGGTCCATGGCTCGCTCCAGCCGTCCTCTTCCCTAGGCCTTCACGGTGATAGCAAACTGACACATCGCCTTCACTCCAGGGGCAGGGACACTCTCCCACTCCTCGTCCTTCTCCTGTTCCCCTGGCTCCCGACGTGATAAAGCATCGGCATCGACATTCTTGCTTCCAGGGCGGTACCTCAGGCTGAACTCATAAACCGACAAGGCCGCCAACCACCGATGTCCTGTGGCATCCAGCTAAGACGAAGTCAAAATATAAGTGAAAGGATTGTTACCCGTTTTCACCTCAAACTTGGCTCCGTACAGGTAATCGCACAGCTTGTCCACCACCGCCCACTTCATCGCCAGGAACTCCAACTTGTGACTGGGATAGTTTCTCTCAGAGGGCGACAAGCTTCGGCTGATAAATGCTACCGGTCTCAATGCTTTGCCATGCTCCTGGAACAGAACAGCCCCGAGACCCTCTCGGCTGGCATCCGTGTGCAGCGCAAATGGCTTTTGGGGATCGGCAAATGCCAACACCGGGGCCTGGGTCAGTGCCCTTTTCAAAGATCGGAACGCCTCTTCACATTGATCATCCCATCTCGAGCCAAAAGTTTCCGCCGGGTTCCAGTATACTCCAGCGTCTTGTCTCCTGACCCCATTCCTTTTATTTCCCAGCGGGAGATATCCACACAAAAGCTGAGTCAACGGGTGACATATTTTGGCGTATCTTTCACGAATCGGCGGTAATACCGACAGAACGCAAAAAACGAGCGCACAGCGTCCAATTTCTGTCGTCTCGGCCAGCTGGTCACGGCCTCTACCTTGGTTGGATCAGTCGCCACTCCATCTTGCGAAATGATATGGCCAACGTAGCTAACCGACGACATGCAGAACTGGCATTTGTCCAGTCTTCATCCAGCACTTCTTCATTAAGCCGGCTTAACACCTTCAACAGCCTCTCCTCATGTTCCTCCAAAGTCGATCCAAACAGTATCAAATCTTCCAGGTACACCAGCACCTCCAACAGATTCATGTACCCCACAGTTCTCTCCATGAGCCTCTGGAAGGTGGCTGGGGCCCCCCCATGTGCCTTGGGGCATTTGTTCGACCTGAAAGAACCCCAGCGGACACTTAACGGCTGTCTTCTCTTCATCGCCCTCACTCATCGGGATCTGGTAATACCCACTTCTTAATTCCAGCACACTGAACCATTTCGCTCCACTCAGGCAGGCCAACGCGTCCTCGACCATCGGGACAGTATATTGATCAGGGACAGTTCGCCGATTCAAAGTCCAATTCTTCTTCCGTGCCACCACTATAGGGGACGCATAAAGACTTCGGGACTCAGCTATGATTCCGGCCTCCTTCAACTTGGACAAGTGCTGCCGCACGTCCTCAACATCTGCCGGAGCCAGACGCCGGGATCTCTCTTGGAACGGGGTGTCCTCCATCACCCGGAAGGTGTGGCGTGTGCTTTTGGAGCAGCCAACATCAAACTCCTACAGAGGAAATAACAGCTTACATCTTCAGCATCTTCTCCACTAGCCTGCGTTTCCACTCCGGCGACACAGGGGAATCCCCGAAGTTAAAGGCTTCAGCGGTCAGCTCCCTTCGATGCTCCGATCTCTCCCCGTTAGGGGTCCTCACTGGTGCGCTGGACATTACTGTCACCGGGAACAGATGTGCCAGCGGCATTCCCCTCTTAAAGGTGATTTCTCTTGCCGTGGTTTTCCTGACACTTATAGCTATACGCTTTGCATGTACCACCCCTGGTCTCTGCACTTCGGGCCTCACCAGCGCCCCCGCCGGAAATCGTGTCTCCCCTTCAAGATCGTCTGGGGTGTCTACTAACAGGGCATCACCCGTCGGCACTCCTGGGAATCTGGGAATCCCCATCACCTGGTGCTACCTTCCCTGGTCGGATCACCTTGGGCCTCGCCTGCGTACACCACACCATCCCTCGTTTACCCTCCGAGGTCCAGCCCTTGGGAGGCAACCCCTTCTGCGAACACTGCTCGAAACACTGGATGCACCGAGAGGGTCTTCAGAAAGTCTTCCCCCCACTTTCTCCTTACAAGCTCCCAGGAGCCGTCGCACAACTGGGGAGTTAGTCCCCACCAGGAGGGCAGCACCACCGGTTTCCACCGGGTCAGGACACACCAACACCAACGTCTCAACAGCTTCCGACACTCCCCGTCCGGAGTAGGCTTAGCTCCGGAGAACACCCCCAGCTTAAGCCGTGGCCTCTCGGCCACTCCCACCAGGGAATTAAGTGTGGCTGCCAGCTCCGAGCCTTCCACCCTACCTGGGGAGCGGGGCTTAGTCACGACTCACTCCTCCCACCTCCCTTTACTAGTGCCGGGCACCTCTGTGGGGTCCACCTCTAGCTCTAACTCCTCCTCTGATGTCTCCTCAGCATCATTCTCGGAGAGGGGGTGCAGCCCCCTCGGCCCCTCCTCCCCCGGTAAACTGACCGTCGCCAGCAGTTCCACCGTCCTGACTTCAGCACTCGTACGAACCAACACCCAGCTAGACTCTACCTCTTTACCACACCGTCTAGCTACCAATTCTACCTGCCCAATACCCTTCACCGACCTTAAACCCCTCACTATCGCGTCTCCCGAAACTCGAAAATCCACTTCGCTCACTACGCATGCGTACTGTACTGGTACATTTTCAAACTGGCACCAACAAAAAAATCTTATCTCTGTCCATCTCCGCTCTGCTGCCTGCGCGATTCCACAGCCCCTGACAATCCAATCCGGGACGAGCAGCCCACAAATGTAACGCTTACCCAACAGGCTGGTATATGTCTAGCAGGGGTCAGCAACCTTTACCACTGAAAGAGCCACTTGGACCCGTTTCCCACAGAAAAGAAAACACTGGGAGCCGCAAAACCCGTTTGACATTTAAAATGAAATAACACTGCATACAACGTTTTGTGTTGCCTTTATGCTATGTATAAACAAACTATAATGTGTTGCATTTATGAAATTGATGAACTCCTGCAGAGAAAACGAAATTACATTTCTGCATGCAACAAAAACATTTTGAACTCCGAAAAAAAGACGTTGGGTTGAAGGTTACTTTTAAGTAAAATACTCAACGTCTATTTGAGTCCTTCTTGTATTTATGAAAAACGCCAAACTTAAATTTGCCGCCAGCAGCAAACCAAAAATAACGTCAGCCAGCTGTCAACCTGAAAAATAAAAGGATTATTTCACTGAACAATGAAAACATATGAATATACGTTAAATAATAGGCAATTAAAATATTTATCATACTTGGTCAGGTTGACTCACACCTGACAATGCAGTCGTATTCAGTAGGGATGGATCGATGCTTAGGGGAGTGACCGGGAAGGATAATGTGTTTTTTTTTTCCTCTCTGAACTCACAGAAGCGTTTCCCAAACGATGTTTGCATTGCGATGATGGCAGAATGTAAATACTCCGAATTTATCAAGTTGTGACCTTGTTTGAACTCTCTCAAATTGGGGAAGTGAGACAATGTGCCTTTCTGTAAATCTCTGGCAAGCACTGTCAACTTGCGCTCGAATGCCAAAGCATCCTCCAACATGTGCAGGGCTGTACGTCCTTACCCCTGAAGAGCTGTGTTCAGCGTGTTCAGGTGCGCTGTCATGTCTACCATGAAGTGTAGCTTTTCCAGCCACACTGGCTTTTCCAGCTCAGGAAAGGTGACCCCTTTGCTGCCCAGGAAATTTTTCACTTCTTCCAGACACGTGACAAAGCGTTTTAGCACCTCTCCTCTGGACAGCCAGCTATAAAAACACGTTGTAGCGGTGTGCTACACGCAGTCAGTAAACTGCAGTCAAAGATAGCTTTATTCGAACTAAACAGCCTTGCTTTTAAGCCTCCCTCAACCCGCCCCCCATGGGCGCGGATGCTGCAAAAGACACGTACTCACAAACCCCCGTAGGCTATCTCCCTTAGCCTGAACGCTGGCTAATTCTGAGCCGGTTCGGATGTGTCAGGAAATGGGTCGCCACAACGTCTTATTTAGATTGTACAAGATCACCATAATCTTCAATTTTAGAATTACATTTCAAAAACTAACAAACTAACATAAAATACATTTTAATTAAATACTGACTAAGTATTTCCCAAAGCAACAGGGAGCCGCAGCACAGACGTAAAAGAGCCACATGTGGCTCCGGAGCCGCGGGTTGCCGACCCCCGGTAGGGGAAAAGGAGATCCAGCCACACACCAACCCACCGCCCGTACACGCAGGTGCTGTGAGAATCGAGTTTTATGCCTCGCGCCCACCAACAGTATCAAACCCACAACAAATACCGTTATGACGTACACTTTAAAGAGTTTACTAAATTTAACTAAATTTAAATTTTACTAAATATATATATATATATACATGGAAAAAATCAAAAGGCGCCAACTTATCAAAGTTCAGTCAGTTTAGTGCACATCGTTGGAGCTCAAACATCGAACCATTCGACCCCTCGTCACTTGCCTCCGACCTCCACGTCTTCGCACCTAGGACCCGCCCGGGGGTCTTCCGAGCAGTGCAGCGCACGTCCACCTTCCTCGACGTCTTCCTCCCGCACTCTCCTCCCACCAAATAACCCGCGAAAACCCCTCCCCCAAGTTCCCAGCATCAAAAGACACAATAACATTCCCCATTGATTCACAAATGAATACAATTACCATATCCGCCATTCTAAAGTGAAACAACGACGAGAGAAACCCTTATCCGACAAAGAAGCATTCCTACTTGTAACAAACCAAAGAGGCCATTTTGAGTAACATATAGAGGACATTGTACACTGATTTCCGTGCGTAGTGTGTGTTCGTAATGGCCATACCTATTAAATAAATTGTTATTGCATATGTATCCTGTATTATTATTTTTGGGCGGGTTCCAGGTATCCCATCTCTAATAATGGATCGGTTGATGGGTCCTGCCTCTAAAACTGGATTAGGATTGTATTTATAATAATGTAGGCATGTTTCATGATGGTGTATCTTAAAGTAAGAATTTGGTGAAAGATGTTTGTCACTTGATGGTGCCTGTGTAAATAATCAGATTGAACTAAACTGTTGCAGGATACTAGAATGTGTGGGATACTTTCTGGTTTCACATGGCATATTCTGTTTTTATTGTCTTGCATTTGTTAGCCTTTTATTGTGCATTTTTGATGTTTTTGTCTTAACCACCTGGACCAATATTGCCACAAAGAAGCATCCAGTTTCTGGGAAGACGTCTCCAACTTTGAGCCTGTCGTCGGATGTGTTTCCGTTGATACCTAGTGTGTTCAGATTGTGGGGATCTCTTCCATGGACGGTTATGCTTATCCATTGGCTAACTCTTTCTTCCAGAGCAGTGTTTGCCAACCTTTTCTTAAAGCCCACAATGACCTCCTGAAGCCCTTCATACTTGCCACGCTCGCCCTTCTTAGACCGAATGTAATTTACAGCGCTCCCAGTGTGCAAAAACGTGGCTACCATATGCCAGCATAGACAAAATATTCTGCTTTAACTTTTAATTTATCTTTAAACCTAGTTTTCACAGTACCTGTGCACTGCACGGCAGCTGTGTGATGTTGACAATGAATGATACCACAGACTTGCAATTTAATTTTCATAAATTCCACTAATTCCAGGCCTGGCGACCTAGTGCTCAACCCGTTGCACAAGAAATCATGTTCCTGTTCAGAATAATGTTGTCATCAATATACATTTTGAGGTCACGTAGACAGACTCCCCGTTGATATCTCTTTTCAACTTTTTACAATAGATAAAATCTTCATCTACTTCTCTGTCTTTGAAAAATCTGTCTTTGTACATACGCCTCGTTTTCTCACACTGTTGTCTCCCAAATTCTGGCTTTTTTTATAGTTCTGTGCATAGTGATACTTAATCTTCTTACTCATGCCATCAATACAAGATACAGAGTTATTACTCAGGGGAATTGATTTTAACATACTGGTATCCATTTTGAGAACAGTGGTGAGCACTTCTGACACTACAGCCGTTAATACTCTTTCACTAATTGTATGAGTTTTTTCACACATTGCTGTTATTTTGGAAATGTTATGAGAAGCAATGAGACCACGATCAATGTCATTTTTAGCTTTCCGAACAAATAACTTGAGTGTGCAACGCTATTCAAATACTTCTTTCATCTTCTGGAACTGAGTAATACCATAGGTCGCCTTTTCAGGGTGTCTCTTACGGAAGGGTTCCTGCAATCTCGATGTTTCCACTGCTTCATTAGACAGTACAGTATTACGAATAAGATACATGGGCTTCGCAGATCTGACGGAAATAGAATAAAACCATATTCCAGGTATGTAAAGACGAATTTTTTGAAGTTACTGGTTCTTAGCAGAATTAGAATGCAAGTTTTGATCTCCTTCAGACTCACAGAAATACTGCCGTACGTACTAATTCATCATTATCGGGGCTAGACTGTTAAATTTCATGAGCTTGCTCCGTGCCGTGAGTCAAGGGCAACTGTTCAGCACGGTGGTTGCTCATTTATGCTTCCCCAATAACGTCTGTTAGGCTGGTTAGGTGGGAGGAGGTTGCAAATTTTCAGACAGTTGTGACGAGGAGCGCTTGCTGCCTGCGGAGCTATGGCTTCTTCTGTGTTGCAGGACCTGGTACCGCAAGTTATAGTACATAGAAATTAACAGAACATTACAGGTCCTTCGGCCCACAATGCTGTGCCGCCCATTTGGCTTACTCTAGAAATTGCCTGGAATTTTCCTAGCACAAAGCACTCTATTTTTCTAAGCTCTATGTGTCTATCTAAGAGGCCCTGTTGTATCCGCTTCCATCACCACCGCCGGCAGAGCATTACACACACCCACCACTCTATGCATGACAAACCTACCCCTGACATTAACTCAGGAACGATTTCCAAGCGTCTTAAAACTATGTGCCCTCATGTTAGCAATTTCAGCCCCGAGAAAGTGCCGCTGACTATCCACACGATCAATGCTCCTCATCATCTATCAGGTCATCTCTCATCATCCATCACTCCAAGGAGAAAATGCCAAATTCACTAAAACTATTTTCATTAGGCACGTATCCACATGCTTCTTGTAGTGTGGTGACCAGAACTGAACACAGTATTCCAAGTGGGGTCTGACTCAGGTCTTATATAGTTTATATTGCCACACCGCCACACCAAGAATCTTGAACGTCCCTGACCACTGTTATTTGCCCCTAAAGCCCCCTTGGAACATGTAACCGCCCACGATGGGAATCACTGCTTAATGGTGATTTTTCCCCCTATTTCTGGACTGAACTTTCATGTCTGTTCAGTGGTGTATATTTCTTAACAGGATAGCACGTGGCCGTACAGAGTGTTGTTCCTGTTTTCGTTGATGCAGGCTTATCCTTAGGGAGGGGAAAAGAGAGTGGGGGGGAGACAGGGAGGAGGGTACAGAAAGAGTATAGAGAGACGATAGCAGAACTACGGAGACACAGCATGAGTGGCGGTAGAGATAGATTGGGAGGGGGAGAGAGATGGGGAAAGAGAAAAAAGGAGGAAGAGAGCAACAAGGCCAATAGCACAGTCTGAGGAGAGATGGGAGTGGAGAAGCGGAGGCGAGAAACAGGGGTAGGAAAGAGGCGGGGCGACAGGGAGGGAAGAGAATAGCGGGAAATGAGGTGGACGTGAGTGAGAAATGAACGGAGCGAGAGAGGGGAAAAAGAGGCTTGGGAGAAAGAAGTGACCGAAGAGAGAGGGGGAAGGAATAGTGGAGGGCGGAGAATGGGGGAGCTAAAGGGCGATAGAAGTAGGGATGGAGAAGGGGAAGATAAATGAGGGAGAGAGGTCTGATATCCCTCGGTGAGAGAATCAGGACAGGAATTGATAAGGGCCGATCATTTTAACTGGAGATGGATGGAAATCTCAGGAATTCTACATCTTCCATATAATTTTCTTCGGGATCAATGATGTGCCTGTCTATCTAGATGAGTATAGATTCTTTGGGGTTCACTGCCCCCCCCCCCGACCTGTTGGTTGGGTATATTTGAGGAGTGCATAGGTAAGCATTCAACGTAGCAAGGGGAATGGGCACAGGAGAATAGATCAGCCACAATCATAAGACACACAGGATAATTACTCATTTCTATTCTAAATTGAGGTCCCTCTATTCTGAAGGTCCTGATCCTGGACTCTGCACTGCAGCAAACACCCTTTTCACATCCACTCTATCTGTGTCCTCTGGTACTAGACTCCCCCACGATAGGAAACATCCTCTCCACATCCACTCTACCTGTGTCCTTTAGTCCTAGACACCCCACTATAGGAGACATCCTCTCCACATCCACTCTACCTGTGTCCTCTGGTTCTAAACTCCACAAACATAGGAACCATCATATCCACATCCAGTTAATTATGGCTTTTCAATATTCAAGAATGACGCCCACTCTGCTTCATTAACTCCAGCGGGAACAGGCCCAGAGACACCAAATTCTCCTCGTGCTTTAACCCCGCCAGTGCCAGAATCATTTTCACGAACGTCTTCTGGAGTCTCTTCAATTCCAGTACATATTTTCAGAGATAAGGAGACCATATCACCAATCTCATAATTGCCAAGTGTGGTCTAACCAATGCCGTTTACAGCCTTAGTATTATATCCTGCCTTCTAGTCCTCTCGTATTGAATGCTAACATCACATTTACATAAACTTAAAGGTGAAGGGCTAGAGTGGGATGGGAAGAGGGAAGTGTTGGCATAAGGAAGCCGTTGCTATTCTACTATCCTCCCTGCTAGTGTCTCCTTCCAATCAACTTTGGTGAACTCCTCTCTCATGAATCTGCAGTTCATCTCACTCCACTAATCGTGATAAATCTTTTTTATCGCGTTACCTCTCAAACTGCAGGGTGAATTCTATCACATTCTCATTACTGACTCCTCAGCATTTCCTTACCTTGAGCTTCCAAACCAAATTTGATTCATTGCACAACACCCAATCCAGAACTACATTTTCCATGGTGGCACAACCTCAAGCTGTTCTAAAAAGCCGTCTGATTGGTATTCTCCAATTTCCCTCTCTTGAGAACAAACACCAGCCTGATTTTCACAATTCCCCTCCACCTTCCCAGCTCATGGACAGCTAGTCCTACGACCATCAGACAGGAGACTACGTAGCATTCACACCAGGTCTATGAAACCTAAAACAGCTAATTTCCCCAAGCAATAAGTCTGACCAACAACTCTACCCACTAACACACGCTTCCACACTGCTAAACAACGCTCGTTTACCATTTTCTGTCAGTCGCCTTATGGACAGACATCCTGTGCCTTGTGGCACTTTATGGACATATGTGCAGTGTATAAGCTGAGGATACATATTTTCATTAGGGTTTGTTTTTTTGCTGCACCAGACCCGGAGTAATAATTATTTCCAAATCTGAAACATGCTGAAACTGGCTGATTTTAATATGTGCCCCAAATACCCTGAAAACACATTCTCAACATCCGAATCCAATATCTTGCCAACCAGTAAGGTCAGATTAATTGGCCCATAATCTTGTATCTTCGAACCTCTCTACCTCCTTGAAGAGTGGAGTGATATTTCCAAATTTCCAGTCTTCCAGAACCATACCAGAGCCCACTGATTCTTGAAGCATTTTTACTAATCCCTCCAGAATCTTTTCAGCCACCTCTTTCAGAACTCTCAGATGTGCACCATCTACTCCAGGTGACCTGTTTACCTTCAGACCGTTCTGCTTCCCAAGAACCTTCTCATGAGAAATGTAACTTTACATAATTCTGACCACTGACATCTGGACATCCACCATCCTGCTCGTGTCTTCTGGAGTGAAGACTGATGTAAAATACTTATTCAGTTCATCTGCCAGCTCCATGCTCCCCATTACTACCCCTCCAGCCTCGTTTTCCAGTGGTCTGCTATCCATTCTCACTTTTGTTATATCCATATTAGTGTATTCTTTTTTTCAAAATACCTTAGTCCCATTCCAATCTGGAAATTTCACAAATAAAAACAGGACTGAAATGACAAATTCAGAAAACCCTATTTACCACTTAGCTGAAAACTACCGAGGACAGAACTCGGAAGAGCTATAATAGACATTAAAAAAAACAACACTCTGATAAGATTTCTAAAGTATATAGTTTCATACAAAATAAACAGGATTCAGCACACCAGACAGGTATATGCAAATCTAATTTAAAATACAGACCAGAAAACTTAAATGAAAGGCCAGCTCAGAAAAATGATTCATCACTATGGAAGAAAAAATTAACCAGTGGAATGAGTATGACCCTCCATGGGAGGCATCCCAATGATCTGAGCAGACCAGATGGTGACAAGGAAGCATCGACGCCCGAATCAGAGTTGGAGACCTCTTCCCAGAAACGGGTGCCTTGGGGAATTACATTTTAAAATAAACAGAAATACATAAAAGACAAACAAAAAAGGCAATAAATGCAGAAAATGCCGAGAGAAACCAGACACAATCCAACACATTCCAGGATCCTGCAGCAGTTTAACTCAATCTGATTACTTACAAAGGTACAATCAGGTGGTAAATATCATTCACCAAAATCTTGCTTTAAAACACAAACCCATTCATGACCACCATAACTTCATTATAGCACCATGAATTTAGGCCTGATCCAGTTTTAGAGTCAAAATCTTACAAACTATAGGATAATCAATACATTATTGCAGATAGGACAATCCATAATAACCAAATGGATATAATATTACAGGATAAGCAAGCAGGAACAACTCCCTCAATAGAAAAAACTATTCTGAACACACTAGTTCCTCAACCAATGGAGTACCTCACCACAGGCATTATTTGTGTCATCAGTCAGACAATTGAATTATTATCTCTGTCAATTAGCTTCCAAATGTTGCTACTCTGTCATTCGTTGTCCGCCCCGCTGCTGATTTCCTTCTTCTCATCATATGGTCTTAACCCGACCATCATCCAGAGCCCCAAACTCTGCCCTGTGCAGACCCGCCTCTGGTTTCTAACCCCACTTGGTTGAACTAATGGTTTCCCATTCAGCTTTCAGCCTTTACAGGACAGTGGTGTTTTCTAACAACCCTTCAGAAGCAGGGAAAATGACCCATAATGTGGAAACGAGCCCTGAATTAGGGGGTTAACTGCCAATGTCATTCTTCTTCAGCCCAGAAATTGGAGGATTTCAAAGGACTGTCATAGAACTGAATCACTGGTAGGGTTCAACCAGCCTGAATTGACTCTACTGTACACTAGCTGTGTTATAAATTCACTAAGTACTGGAGACAGAGTTTAAAGTAGAACTAATTATTTGTCTCAGACCCACAATATTAAACTCCAGTGAATCTGAAGGTGAATTTGCAGTAGAAGAAACTCCTCCCATGCCCAGTGACGAGGGTGCAGAACTGGGTGTGGTGAGCAGCAGCAATAATTGCAGAGTTGATCACCGACAGTCACTCTTGAAATTGCATTCCGCAATGGTGATGGACAAATCTCCAGCATGAAGCTTACTGAAACTTTCTCCCCAGTGTGAACCCAGTAGTGTGTCACAAGGTTAGATTACTGAGTGAATCCCTTCCCACATTCACAGCAGGTGAACGGCTTCTCCCCAGTGTGAATTCGCTGATGTAGCTTCAGTTGCGATGAAGAAGTGAATCCCTTCCCACAGTCCAAGCAGGTGAACAGCTGTTCCCTGGTGTGAACTCGCTGGTGAGCCATTAGGTCAGGTGACCGAGTGATTCCTTCCCCATAAATTCAACAGATGACCAGCTTCTGCCCGGTATGAATCCAGTGAAGCCTGACATAACAGGTGAATGGCCTTGTCCCCGTGCAAACTCGCTGATGTACCTTCAATTGATTTGACTGAGTGAATCCATTCCCACTGTCTGAACAGGCGAACAACGTTTCCCCTGCGTAAAATGACGGGCGTGCCAGTCGGTCAGATGATCGAGTGAAACCCTCTCCACAGTCTGAGTAGGAAGGATGGTCGATTCAATCCCTTGCTCCACTTCTTAAGTATCTGGGCAGAGACAGCAAAACTGGTGTGTTGTGTTTGAATTCCCATAGACAAATTCCTTGTCGTTTTTAACCTGTCAAAAGATTTACAAAATCCATCAGTGGGTGTGCGTCAAAATTTCAGACGAGATCACTCGAATTGTCAAGGTGTAATCTGGTATCACACTGTGACAGTGAGGTTCTAACTGGGCACAGTGCTGGTATCTGGAATGACCATCAAACTCTCTGATGCTCTTCCTGTCTCTATAAGAATGGGACTTCTCTGCCGTCTCCAATCTGTGACCTGGCTCAGTTTGACTCTCTCCATTGGTGTCATTCCCTGTTGCCACTGGGCTGCATGGCTGACTGGCCCCACAGGAACTGAAACAGTCTCACACAAATAGTCTTTCTTGACACGAAGATGGAATTTCTTTGATGTACTGTTAATTTAAACGGCCTCAGTTTTAATGCCATGTGAATATCTCCCACTCAGCTGTACTGTATTGTTGGTCTGCACAGAATTCGAGTGAATGTAAGTATTATTTCAGGTACTTGTCAAAGTCATGGAAAAGTACAAGACAGACACAGGCTCTTTGGCCCATCTAGCTTATGCTGAACCATTCAAACTGTCTAATCCCGTAGCCCTACTATCCAGGTACCTATACGAACCTCTTAAATGCTGAAATCAAGCACGCATGCACCACATGTGCTGGCTACTCATTCCACACCCACGTGATCAACTGTGTCAAGATGTTTCCCCTCATGTTTCCCTTAACGTTTCACCTTTCACACTTAACCCATGGCCTCTGGTTGTAGTCTCACCCCATCTGAATGGAAAAAGCAAACTGGCATTTACCCTATCTGTGCCCTTCTTTCACAAACAAATCTCCACTCAATCTTCTATATACCAAGAAATAATGTCCTGACCTGTTCAGTCTCTCCTTGTAACCCAAGTCCTCCAGACCTGCCAACATCCTTGTGAATTTTCTCTGAACTCTCGGAACCTCTTTTACATCTTTCATGTAGGCAGGTGACCAAGACCGCACACAATACTCCAAATTAGGCCACACCAATGTCTTGTACAAAGTCAACATAACGTTCATCTCCTGTACTCAGTACTTCGGTTTATGAAGGCCAATGTGACGAAATCTTTCATTCCGTCCCTATCGAACCGTGACACTACTTTCAGTGAAATATAGACCTGTATTCCCAAATCCCTTTCTTCTACAACACTCCTCAGTGCCCGACCAGTCACTGTGTCAGACCTATCCTGGTCTTTGCAGCTGGTCCAGTTCACACTGCAGACCATGACAGTCTTCCTCTCTGAACACTACACCACCAGACTTGGTGTCATCCACAAATCTGCGGATCCAGCTAACCACACCATCATCCAGATTACTGATATAGATGACAAACAACAACAGATCCAGCAGTGATCCCTATGGCACACAACTAGACACAGGCCTCCAGTCAGGGAGGCGACCATCTGCTACCACACTCTGGCTTCTCCCAAAGACAGTGTCTCATCCAATTTACTATCTCATCTTGAATACTGAGTGACTGAACCTTGTTGACCCACCTCCCAGGTGAGACTTTGTCAGGTGCCTTGCTAAAGTCCATGTAGACATCATCCGTTGCCTTGCCATCATCCACTTTCCTGATAACTTCCTCGAGAGACTCTATAAGACTGGTTAGACATGACCTACCGTGCACAAAGCCATGCTGCCTATCCTTAATTAGTCCACATCTATCCAAATACTTATACATCTGTTTCCTGCACATACGTTCCAATAACTTTCCCACGACGGATGTCAAGGTCACCGATGTATAATTTCCTCATTTATTATTAGAGCCTTTCTTGAGCAGCGGAACAACATTAGCAACAACATTGGGAACATCCAATCCTCCAGTACGTCACCTGTCACTAAGGATGATTTAAATATCTGTGCTTGAGCCCCGACAATTTCTGTACTTGGTTTCTGCAGGGTTTCAGGGAACAACCTGTCAGGCCCTGGGAATTTATCCACACTATTTTGCCTTAAGACAGAAAACACCTCCACTTCTGTAATCTGTCCAGGGTCCATGAAGTTACTGCTGCTTTGCCTCACTTCTTTAGATGCTGTGTCCATCTCCTGAGTAAATATAGATGTAAATATATTTTAAATCTCCCCCATATATTTTGTCTCCTCATATTGATTACCATTCTGATCTTCAGGAGGATTCATTATTTTCTCTTGCAATCTTTTTGCTCTTAACATATTTGCACAATCCCTGAGGATTCTCCTTCACCTTGTCTGCTGGGGCAACCTCGTGCCTTCTTTTATTTCTTTCATAAGTGTTCACTTGAATTTCCTGTACTTCATAAGTACCCCATTTGTTCCTATCTGACTGTACCTGGCATGCAACTCCTTGTTATTGAACGGGGAGAGGAAAGCCAAAGGGGTGATAGAAGATTCATGAGTTTGGGGAACAAAACAAGAATGTGTCTGATATCCCACTGGTAATGCTTGCTAGTGCTGCACGGTGGATGGGGGTTTGTGAAACTAAATTTGCAGGGGGAATGGGAGCCTGAATAACAGAACAGATAGTGGAGAGTTTGTGGAGACAGATGTTGTTCTGTCCTCAGAAAAGGTCAGGAATGAAAAACGTTGAGCATGGTGCAGTGAATATGCTGAGCCCTGTATATTTCAATACTCGGATGTGTTCAGGGCATGGATCAACACCCGGAATTAAGACACTAGGATCTGGCAACTGTGGACTGGGACAGGCTGCTTTATGGCAAAGGTGTGCTTGGTCAGTGGGAGGCCTTCAAAGTGAAATTTTCAAAGTACAAAGCGGGTATGTGCTTCTCAGAATAAAAGGTAAAGATAAAAACTGTAGGGAACCTTGGATTTCAAGAGATATGGAGACCCTGGTGAAGCACAAAATGGAGTTGCATAACAGGGATAGGCAGGCAGGTTCTAATGGAGTATAAAAAATTCAAGAGGACACATTAGCAATAAATCAGGATGCCTAAAAAACAGCATGAGGTTGTTGTTGCAGAAAAGATGAAGGATAATCCTCAGGGATTCCAGAGATAGATCAAGAGCAAAAGGATTGTAAGGCAGAAAGTTGGTCCTCTGGAAGACCGGAATGCAATCCATGTGTGGAACCAAAGCAGATGGGGGACAAGTTAAATATTTTTTCATCTCTATTTACTCAGGAGATGGACAAAGCGTCTAAGGGAGTGTGAAAAAGCGGCATTAAAATCATGGACCCTGTACCAATTAAAGAAGAAAAGTTATTTTGCTGTTCAACATAGAGCATAGATATCTACAGCCATTCGGCCCACAATGTTGTGCTAACCATGTAACGTACTCTACAAACTGCGTAAAATTTCCCCAGTGCATAGCCCTCTATTTCTCTAAGCTCCATGTTCCTAACTAAGAGGCTGTTAAAAAACCCTATTTTATCCACCTTTACCACTGCTGCTAGCAGTACCTTCCATGCATGCACCATTCTCGGTGTGAAAAACTTACCCCTGATATCCCCTCGGTACCCATTTCCAAGCACTTTAAAACTATGCCCCCTTGTGTTAGTTATTTCATCCCTGGGAAAAAGCCTCTGGCTATCCACACAATCAATGCCACTCATCATCTTATCCACCTAAAAAAAGGCTCCAAACATAAACAAGGAAAATATACTTTGCTTTGAGGATTTGTTAGAAGTATAGAAGTTAGTTTTTTTTTTTTACACAGAGAGTGGTGAGTGTGTGGAATTGGCTGCCAGCGGCGGTGGTGGAGGTGGAAATGAAAGGGTCCTTTAAGAGAGTCCTGGATGGATACATGGAGCTTAGAAAATTAGAGGGCTATGGGTAAGCCTAGGTAATTCTAAGGTAAGGATATGTTTGGCACGGCTTTGTGGGCCAAAAGGCATGTATCGTGCTGTAGGTTTTCTATGTTTCAGTGTAGACAAAATATAAGGGAATAGATGGGTAAATACAAACAGGCTTTTCAAATGATGTTAAGTGCGACAACAACCAGAGGTTATGGGTAAGTGGGGAGGTGAAAATTTATGGGGAACATGTGGAAAATCTCTTCAATGAATTGGCCCTGAGAGTGCAGAGTGAAATGCCAGCACAAGTGGTGCACGCCAGCTCGGATTCACCATTTCGAAGAAGTTTGGCTGGGAGCCTAGATGGTAGGTGTTTGGAGGGCGATGGTCCCAGTGCAGGTAGATGCATTAGACAGCTTGAATATATTTTCAGCATTGACTAGATGGGGCAAATAGTCTGTTTCCATACTGAACTTCTCCATGTTTCTATGACAGAGAAGCTGGTCGAACTTGTTTGGAAGGGGAAAGGTAAGAGTGACAACGGAGCAGCAATGGCTGGAGTTTCTGGGAGCAATTCGGGAGCTGAGTGATCGATACATCCCAACGAAGTGGAAGCATTGGAAAGGCAGGAGGACACAACCAAAGCTGAAATGAGCCAAAGCCACCATAAAAGCCAAAGGGAGGGCAAACAATAGAGCAAAAACTATTGGGAAGCTTTGAGAAACCAACAGAAGTTGACTACAAAACAAGTCAGATGAGTTGAGGACATAGAATGATGATTACTGAGTCAGTCATTAGCGAGTCTTGGCAGCACCAAACAGTCTGAGGTATTTAGAGGAACAAAATATCCAGGGCCTCAATATCTCTTGAAAACCAAGGTTCCCTGCACCAGTTGCCTTTCAACTTTTATTTTGACAGACACATACAAACTCCACACAGTCAAAATTTCACTTTTGAAGGCTCCCACTTACCAAGTACTCCTTTGCCAGAAAACAGCCGTCCCAAACCACACTTGTCAGATCCTTTCTGATACCATCAAAATTGACCTTTCTCCAATTGAGAATCTCAACCCATGAACCAGGACTCTCTTTTTCCTTATTTACTTTCAATTTCATGGCATTATGATCTCTAATTGCTGTCACCAGACATGGGTCATTTCCTAACAGCTTATTGCACACTTATACGTCAGGAATTCTAGGTACTGATTAAGGGCACATTTGACAAACTCTGCTGCATCTAGTCTTTTACAGTATGGGAATCCCAATCAATATATGGAAAGTTAAAATCACTTACTAAATCAACCTTTGTTTCTTGGCATGGTCTGCGATCTCTCTACAAATTTGTTCCTCTAAATCGCTCAGACTTTTGGGTGCAACCAAGTCCCAATAATGGCTAGAATATCATAAATCCCTGTCCTCAGCTCATGTGGAATCTGGACAGAACGAATGGAGACAGGCTAACCCCTACTGACATCAATGGATCTGGGATTGAGAGGGTGAACAACTTTAAATTCCATGGAATAAACATCACCAAGGATCTCACATGGTCTGCATATACTGGCTGTGTTGTGATAAAAACACAACAGTGCCTCTTTCACCTCAGACGGTTGAAGAAGTTTGGGAATAGGACCCAAATCCTAAGGACTTTCTAAAGGAACACAATTCAGAGCATCCTGACTGGCTGCATCACTGCCTGGTATGAGAACTGTACTTCCCTTAATTGCAAGAACCTTTTACTGGTAAAGAGAAGAATTAATTAAATAAAACACCAGCAAATTCTGGAAGCAAACATCATACTGTCCATAAAAAAGCCGAAGATGAAATGAGGATGGCTTTTACAAAAAGATAATGATCCTAAACATAACTCAAAATCCACAATGAACTACCTCAAGAGGTGCAAGCTGAAGGTTTTGCCATGGTTCTCACATTCCCCTGACCTAAACATCATCGAGAATCTGTGGATAGACCTCAAAAGATCAATGCATGTAAGACAGCTCAAGGATCCTCAGAACTAGAAACCTTTTGCAAAGGAAGAATGGGCGAAAATCCCTCAAACAAGAATTGAAAGACTGTTAGCTGGCAACAAAAAGCATTTACAAGCGGTGATACTTGCCAAAGGGGGTGTTACTAAATACTGACCATGCAGGGTGCCCAAACCTTTGCTTTGGGCCCTTTGCCTTTTTTGTTATTTTGAAACTGTAAAAGATGGAAATGAAAAAGCTTTCTTGCTTAAAATATTAAAGAAATGTGTCACCATTTTTGGAAATCAGATCAAATTTTACTCGTTTAACTATTCACAGTAACAGAAATTTTGACCAGGGGTGCCCAAACTTTTGCATGCCAGTGTAATTGAGCAGGCCTCTTTTGAAGCGGCCGTCTCCGCCCAGAAGGCTGAGCTGTTCCTACAACTCATAATACCACGATGACTGTTGTGAAAATATTGCTAAATAACTCCTCACTGTGGACTTCCAGAAATAAGCCAGGACAATGGGCCAAAATAAATGAGGAAATCTGTAAAGAACTTGCTATAAAACAGCAGTTACACTGCACCCATCATCTGAACGCAGAGGCATAGTGGAACAAGCCAATGGTACTTTGAGAGATAAGTTGGCAAAACATAGACAAGAAACTGGATTGATCTGTTTGAAGGTTTTACCCTTAGTCCTATCCCATATGAGAATCACACCATCAAGTAAGACGGGGCTATCACCGGCAGAAATTATCTACAGGAAGCCCATGAGAACCCCATGGGGACCCCGACCTTGTCTGCCGCTCCTCCCTGAGAGCTTACCTGCAACATTGGATTTTCATACCTTGGGGGAGGAGATGGGAAAATACTTATGGAAATTAACAAAAACTCTCCAAAGCTTGCATTCACAGGTACGACAGGCCTATCGAGAGGACGAAACCCCAACTAAAGGTGACTACTTCACCATCCAGCCTAGAGATTTTGTCCTGCTCAAGAACTGGGATGGTAAGAAGTTGGGACCGAGGTGGAGAGGACTGTACAAGAACTACTGATAAAACCTCCTGCAGTGATAGTAGAAGGGTAGCTCCGGTGGATACATCGAACGGACTGTAAACACGTTACTGGCGGAACTGATAAGACTGAATAATGAATAATGTAAGGGGACCTGCCCCTGTCCTGTCCCTCTACCACACCTACACTAACACGTAGAGCGGGGAGCATGTTGGGTATGTGATGAAATTCCCCAACAGGGTCAGACTATGATCCCCCTGTCAGTGGTGCCCCTGAATACTAGCGCAGTAAATTCAGTTCCGGTGTTTTCTGATAGCCGTAATGGTAGCATTGTCAATTGCACCATATCCAGGTCTGGAAGAGTAGACTGGGGACGGTGTTGCTTTGAGGGTTGGAAACGTAGATCTCCTCCACAAGACCCCTCCAAGCTATGACCGGGGATCTCCAGCAGTGGCTAGTACTACTTGTTGGTGTAACCAGAATGAGAGTGCACCCTATCAAGTGGGAAGTAGTAACTGTACCAAGAGTCAAGCTTATGATACCCCTGGACCACTAAATGGAACTTACTGGGGTTGTGGAAATAGGGCCTACCCCTGGCTGCCGGGAGAAAGAACAGGGCAGCGGCATGGAACCACACCCTACCAGACGGGTTCTCGAGGGGGGATGAGGGTTGTAGTGGTTGTTGCTACTTGGCCAACCTTGTGCCACACTCGAGGATCCTGCCTCAGCCTCAGGTTCACCCCCATTGGAACAGGCAACAAAGGGTTGCCTGATAAATTTGGTGGAATGCTTTGAGAAATAATAAGCAGGGTGGACAAAGGAGAATTGGTAGATATTGAGTACCTGGATTTTCAGACCTTTGACGAGGTGCCACATGAGGCTTCTTAACGAGCTCTGAGCCTGGTTGAGCAGCGATGAGGGAGGGGCTGATCTCGGGTTTGTGTAAATCGAAGGGTGTTTGCAGTGGGAAAGGTCCAGGACCGAGCCAGGCGGCTGCACCGTCTGGGCCGGGAATGTAGGATCAGTTCGTTGTGGTTCCCCAAGCTGTGAGAGTGGATGTCGGTGACGAGGACCTGTCTACATGTACGGGTGTGGGGTAAGTGGTGGGAAAGTTGTGAGGCTACCGACGGGGTGGAGGGAGGTTAAGGATGTGGGTTATCGGACACAGTGTGACCCGGGAGGATGAGTCCTAGGGCAGATTTAGTTGTAAGCAAGGACGGATCTGGTCCATTGCATCAGACAGCTTTCAGGAAGCAACAAATCTCTCTTTATATTAATCACTGTCTAATTTTGCTGCTACCATTGTGTTTGTCACAGAGCCCAGAGTCTGGGGACAGCTCGATGGTAGGAAGCAGATGGTGATGATGGGAGCAAACACGAGGAAATCTGCAGATGCTGGAAATTCAAACAACACACACAAAATGCTGGTGGAACACAGCAGGCCAGGCAGCAACTATAGGGAGAAGCACCATCGACGTTTTGGGCCAAGATCCTTCGTCACGACTAACTGAAAGGAAAGATACTAAGAGATTTGAAAGTATTGGGGGGAGCAGGAATACAAAATGATAGGAGAAGACCGGAAAGGGTGGGATAAAGCTAAGAGCTGGAAAGGTGATTGGCAAAATTGATACGGAGCTGAAGAAGGGAGAGGATCATGGGACGGGAGGCCGAGGGAGAAAGAAAGGGGGAGGGGGGAAGCACCAGACGTCGACAGTGTTTCTCCTTATAGATGCTGTCTGGCCTGCTGTGTTCCACCAGCATTTTGTGTGTGTTGGTGATGATGGGAGGCTGTTTATTGGATTCAAGGACCGTGCCTCCAAGAGCTCCCCAGTGTGACACCCATTGCTACTTGTCATCTATGTCAATAATATGGTTGAGAATGTATAGGGTATGGGCAGTGAGTCTGCAGCAAGTAATTGCAAACAATTACCTCCTTTTGCAGGATAGTAAATATAAACACCCCTCTTTCCCTCTCCACACTCAGAACTGACCAAAAACTACTTCAGAAGATGCAAGTTCTTCAAATGAGCAAACACTGAGGGAACGTGAGTGACTTTAAAGAGCTCGGACACTGACAGTACATTATTGTAACTGGGTCTGACAGACTTAACTGATACTCCTGAGCAGACACTGTAAATTCCAGTGTATAAGCCGAGAATTTGGCCCTAAATTTTGGTCCTAAACTTAGGGGGTCAGCTTATCCAGAGGGTGCCAACTTTGGAAAAACGAATACAGGGAAGACAGGTCGTATTTATTGGTTGTTTCTGAGTCAAATTCGTTCCACTCTCAACGCATGATTTCTTTGGTTTGTTTAAACTCACATCTAGTGGCTGGAGAATGGAGATCAAACCACCGGGGATGACTACAATGTCCGTGTTTTCAGCTTTCAGTGCTGCTTTTGTCTCACCTGACAAGTGCGCATTGAACACGTCCCAGACAAGTAGCGACTTTTCCTTCCCGAAACCTTCGGAACGTCGACGCCACACCTCTTTAACCCATGTCAAGCAACCGGCAGCGATTTTGAACGTAAACAACAACACCTCGCGGGAATTTTCTGAGCAATCTTTGTTTTTTGTCTCAACACAAGATCGTGTCTATTCATAAATCGGCTGCACCAACTTCGCGTAGCTTTGAAATTTTCGCTGACCTCACGGTGTTTTCGGCCCACTTCAACGCTTGAACTCGAATCATTTCTCCGGTATCAATGTATCCGCATGATCGCTGGTGATTCACCCACTCTAAAACATTTTCTTCCAGTTCTGGCCACTAACATGTTTTCCTGCAGTTTGCACATTTCGTCTTTGTCATTTCCCTCAACGTGTCCTCTGCCTTTCTCCACTCTCTCACTCTCTCTCATTTACACTAAACCTCTTAGCAGCTGCAGAATTATTCGTTCCTTTAGCAAAATCAACAACCTTCAGCTTGAAGCCAGCATCACATCACATTCGTTTTAATCTTTTGTACATGGCGGTTGCAAACTCAATACTGAGTACACGTACTGATCCCGCCACCCCGTGTTATGTTTTAACGAGATTACGATGGGTGCTAAATGGTTTCGCGGGGGTTACATTTCAGAGGCTTCTTTAGCATTAGAGACCTCATCCAAAACTTCCCTCTGGAAGTTTTACTGGTTAAATCAAAAACCTCTACAAAAGGGGTCAGCTTATACAAAGGTAACATGAAAAAGTCACTTTTTTAACCTTGAAAATGGGGGTCAGCTTATATGGCATGTAATGTCTAAAGTACCAGTGTCTGAGTAAATGAGACTCGCCAGACTTGCTCCTGACTGAATCAATGGAAACCCTGAGTCAAAAGGGTTTCTCTCCAGTCGGTGCTCTCAGTCCTCGGGCTGGTTCACTTGCTGCTGTTCCCTCGTCTTCAGTCATGGTTTGCTTCCAGTTGTGGGCTTTTCTTCCAATAAATCTCTCACCGCAGGTCTAACTTTAACATGAAAAATAATGAAGCACGTGAACAATACAAAGGACAACAAAATATTTCTGCTCACTGAAATCTAAATATTGAAGACAAATATAATGATCTCAGTGAACAAATCTGTAATTGTCCCTGACACATCACAAAACCTGATGTGGGATAGGAAGGGGTCATCATTCTGTCATGGTAAGATGTAAGATGCAGGAACAGAATTAGGTGATTCCATCCATCAAGTCTGCTCCACCACTCAACCATGGCTGAGATTTATTCCAACACCATATCCCTGCCTTCCTGCTGTAACCCTGAGGCTACTTAGCAATCATGAGTATATTCATCTCTGCCATAAATATACCCAAATGGCAGCCTCAACCACCATCTGTGGCAACAAATTCCACAGATCAGACATCTTTTGGATGAAGAAATTTTTGTCAACTCAATTTTAAAGGTAAGCATCTTTATTCTGAGCCTGTGCTGTCAGGGCACAGATTCTCTGTCTAATGGAAACATCCTCTCCATGTCCACTGTATCCAGGCTTTTCAGCATTCAGTAGGTTTACTTAACAATACATCCCTCCACAATTCCCACCGTCCCTCTGAACTCCATTGAGCACAGGTCCACAACCATCAAATGCTCCTCATACATAAAGCCCATCATCCCTGAGATTATTCAAGTGAAACTTGTTAGTAACAACTGCACTGAACACATTCCCAAGTATAACAGACCATCAGGAAATTTGAACCATTCCAGAGTGAATAGAATAAAAAGAAACTGAATTCACTAGAGTCACTCAAAAGGTAAGGAACTGCTGTGGGGAGAGCAACAAATTTAACGATTCAGGTTCACAATCATTTGACAGAATGGATCCAGAACTTTTCATTTTTAGTGCAGATTTCCAGCAACTTGAGTTTTTGTTTGATTTCTACTGTCTGACAGACAGGAGACAGTGAGGAGGTATTTCCAAACACAGTTCGAACACTGAACCCCCATGTCTATTTCTACTGGTTCAAACACAGAACAGGATGGAATCCAAACTCATTTTCTCCTCAGATTAGCAGCAACACTTCCAAAGGAACTCCAGAAAAAAAAACACTAGATCCCAGACCAGAAATACTCGCTCAACAGCTCATAAACCGGGGCAGCTTGATCCCGGGTCCATGTTACTTGGATCTAAACAGGGGTGCAGAGCACCTCCGGACCTCACCGGAACGCCACTCCAGCACCTCTGTAAAAAACACTAGATCCCAGACCAGAAATACTCGCTCAACACCTCATAAACCGGGGCAGCTTGATCCCTGGGTCCATTTTACTTGGATCTAAACAGGGTTGCAGTGCTGCCGGAGCTCACCGGAGCACCACTCCAGCACTTCTGTTAGAAAATAAGTCAAAATAAACAAGCGGGGAATTTAACAGCGGCCGCATATTAAATAGAGGGAATTTTAAGGAAACTGGGGTTAGGGAGAGGGGTTGGTGGCTGGTGAGGAAAATACTACCAATAACATTAAGATAAGATATTCGATAGTTTTTTGGTGAAATCCTGGAGCCATGACTGTGGTGGTCCGTGGATTACTCGCTAATACACAAGTAAATTTTTCTCACTAACGACCTTATGGCTTCTAAGCAAACAACGTTATTTCACTTGGTTGATCATTATATTTTATGATAATTAGTGAATGCAACCATGCAAAACTTTGTCTAGTTATTAAATTAAGTGTTACATGTTTTATTGTACCAGTTATATACCGAAATGCAGTGATGGCCTGTAATCTTGTTAATGCCTTATTCATCACTGGATTTCTGTGGAGCTCTGGAAATCATATATATTTCTTTCATCTTGGTTTACTGCTTGGCATTATAAAAAACTCTATATACACACACACATACAACCCCCCCCCCCCCCAATTTGTGTACCTGCTCACGACATCAACGGGACAAGGAAGTTGCCCGGTACATGAAAGGAGCAGGTACACAAATACACAAATTCGGTGTGACATACTAGGGGTGATTGATACGTTCGCGGCCTAAGGTGAAAGGAGTTAATTTTACAAAACCTAGCAATTTTCAATTATCTGTAACAGAAACAGCACAAAACTGATTAACTTCAAACTTTCTGTATAATCACTCAAAGAGCTGAACTGCACGTTCAGGTACCGAGAGCTGTGTAACATTAGGCCGCGAACTTATCAATCACCCCTCGTACAGCTCCAGCAGCTAAAAGATTGGCACTGCACCCCTGCTCCAGCCGTCCGATAGAGCTCGGGCCCGGCCCTTTCCGAATCCAACCGGCTCAGATTGACACAAACCCGCCCCCACCCACCCCCGCTCGAGTCGGTGAAACGCCAACGACAGCTGCTTTCGGCAGTGCGCATGCGTTTATCAGGATGTTCTCCACAGCACCACCCGTGGTCGGAGGTACACATGGCCACCAGTGGCCTGAGGTCCATACAGCGCCCCCAGTGCCCGGAGGCGGGAGGAACAACATAGAGGTAAATCACAAAGTCTGCAGATGCAGGAAATCCAGCTCAACGCAAACAAAATGCTGGCGGAACTCAGCAGGCCCGGCAGCATCTATCGAAAAGAGTCGACAGTCGACGTTTCCAGCTGAACCTTCCTTCAAGATTGAGATGGAATGGGGGAAATAGCTAAATAAGATCGAGGCGGGCGAGAAAATGGTTGGCTAGAAGGTGACAGGTTGAAGCCAGGTAGGTGGGAAAGCTCAAGAACAAAAGAAAATAGAATCTAATAGGAGAAGAGAGTGGAGAATCGGAGCAGTGGACCCAGAGAGACGTGCTAAGCACGTGATAGGGCGTGAAAAGTCGGAGAGGAAGTGAGGGAGTGGGAGGGAGGGCGATCAGTTCACCGGAAGGAGAAATCGATACTCATGCCCACAGGTTGGGGGGAGGAGCAACCCAGAAGGAATACAAGGTGTAGATCCTGGACACTGAGGCAGAACTTAACTCGGCAGAAGAGGAGGCGATGGGTTGACTCGTCGGAACGGGAATAGGAATAGGAATCGGAATGAAAACGTTTGGACACCGGGAGGTCCTGATGGGCGCGGATAGTTGAAAGGTCAGTTTATTAACAAAGCAGGTATCCATAAACTACTCTTACGTTTTTTTTCAGAGAACCACAAACCAAAGAAAGAGCATGAAAGTCGTTCAGAGAGAAAAATATAACTCCCACCCTACCCCCCGCATCAAAAAGAATGACATCCCGATCATGAACACCCAAAGCCCACCGCACAAAAGGGAACAATAACATCGAACCGCCCCCCAAAAAACAACCCTGCCCCGCACAACTGCGGAGGAGCTGGTGTCACCAATGTAGAGTCGGCCACATCGGGAGCAGCGGACGCAATAGGCGTCCCCGGAAGATGCACATGAAAACTGTCGCCTCACCTGGAAGGATGTTTGGACAACGGAGAGAGTTCGGCCGTCCGGCCCTTTCACTGTGACACCCCGAACTCCACTTCGTATCCGTCCAAACTAGACTGGGAAACTTTAATGACCAATAAATATAATTCCTCTCAGGGATCAACTGTCTGAATGAATAACTGACTTTAAAGAGAAAGGGGTGTCTATGGTCCACATTGTCAGGGTGTTGAGTTTACCAGGAGACAAAGACTGCAGGGACGAGAGGATTTCTGTTGACTAATACAGTGTGTGTGGACCCCGCTGGCAATTCTGGTGTTGTGACCCGAATCGAGAGAAACACCACGCTGCCCATTCCACCAACAACACGGCACAGCCGGACACATAACAGGGAACATTACATCTCACAACACTGGATTCAGTGATGAAACCCGTGATAAATGTTGTTGTCCCACTGGAATCATCAGAAACGTCCATTCAGGTGTTTTTAAATGCCAGCGCTCCGCCTTGAGTGACGTCACACAGCTCCGCCTCCCCCCACGCGACTGACGTCACATATGGGCTCCCCACACCGGGACTTGCCCTCGCGTGCGCGGTGTCTACGTCACCCACGCGCTGGAGAGCTCGAGCTTTATCGGTTTAACGGCTGAGCGACCAATCACGTGACCACCCACCCCTCCACCACAGCTGAAATACAGAGCTTCAAGAGCTGCGCTATTCCCATTGGTGTGCAGGAATGTCAATCACTGGTTACAGCCAGTAGTAGAAGCGGACCAGCGGAGTGGGCGTTTCCCGCTCAGGAGTCGATCTTTCGTCAGGGCGGAACAAATCTCAAAGTAAATGTCCGCTTTCCGATTTATTTCCATTTCCCTCCGAGGGAAGTCGGGGCGTTTTTGAAGCGTCTCCTACGGCCGGAGTCTGATGTATCTCTGAGAGGTAGGAGGAGACCGCTCGGCCCGTCGGTTTGATGCCGGTTCCACGGGAAGGGAGGGAGAGGGGGATTTTATTGAAAGGATGAAGATGGTGAGAGAGGGGGCGGACAGGATGTTTGTCCCGGTGGGGACAGGAGGGGCTCATCTGTGGGAATGTCTGAGCCCACGGTGGTGGCGAGCAGAGGGATTCACCACATTGGGGGGCAAACACCGGCAGACTGTTGCCCTGCAAGCGGGGCCAATGATCCGGGAAAAGTGACAATTATTTGTGTTTTGTTGAGACTGTACCTGGAATATGGTGTAAAATCCCGCTCCCCATACTAACACGGGTTATACAGACCAAAGAACAAACTGCCGGAGGAACTCAGTGGGTCGGGCAGCATCTGTGGAGGGAAATGGACCGTCAAAATTTCGGGCCGAGATCCTCCCTCTGGACTGAGAGTGGAAGGGAAATAGTCAGAGAAAAGAGGTGAGGGGTGGGGATGGGGCAAGAGCTGAGGAGTGAGAGGTGGATCCAGGTGAGGGTGAGGTGGGAAGGTGGAGATACTGACAGGGGTGGGAGGTGAGGGGTTGGGGCAACACGGGGCTTCAGAAGATTAATTCCTTAGAGGATGAACAAAGTGGTTAGAGAGTATTTGTTATAGAGAGTGCAATGAAATGAAAGCCGCCATCTTGTTAATGGTTAGAGGGGCTGAATGGCCACAGATAGAAAAGAGCAGACAGATGGAATAGACATGCGAGGTAATCTCAATACACAGAGGCAGTGAGTACCTGGAATGAGCTGTTCCATCGTTGGTTATCTACCTCGGGTTCAGTGTCCTCACCATGTTTGGAAATTCCCACTCACTGTCGTCTGTCTGTGAGCAGCTGGAAATTAAATAAACACTCGGGATGCTGGAGACCGGAAATCACATCAGAAATTGTTTGAAGCCATTCCGACACAAGGTGTTGAAGCTGAAGCACTAACTTCGTTCGTCTCCACCGATGTTCTTCATCCATTGAGTGTTTCTTGTATTTGCAGGGTTTTTTTTAGAACATTTCATTGGAATAATTTAAATCTGCGAAATGCACTTGTGTAGGACGCGCAATGTAATTAATTATCTTACAGCACAGAATCAGGGCTTTCGGCCCATCTAGTCTGTGCCATTTTCTGCCTGGACCCGTCCACATGCACACAGACTCTAGATGTCAATACTTCCCTCATCCATGTACCCACACAAACTTCACTTCAATGCTGCAAATGAACCCGCATCCACATACGCATCACTTTCCGAGTGAATTAAAAATCACAACGAACAGGGTTGTCGGAACAGATCTGTTCAGAACACTCCTGGGTACCGGCTTCCAGAGAGAATACGCTTCTCACTCTACCAGCACCCTCTGCCTCTGTGGACAGGTCATCTCAGTATCCACAAAGCCAAGTTCCCCTGGATCTCTGCTTCCTGCCACCGTGACCCGGCCTAACCTGGGGAACATTATCAAAATTCTCACTAAAATCCAGTTGGTGCTTCTGCATGAATTTCAATAAATACTCCTGAGTACCTGAAGTGCGGTGAGCAGTGAAAAGATAAGCACAGAATATATCAAAAAGACCAAAAAAATGAAGTTCCACTGGGACAAAGAAATTGAAATTCCGTGGTGTGTGTGTGTGTGTGTGTGTGTGTGTGTGTGTGTGTGTGTGTGTGTGTGTGTGTGTGTGTGTGTGTGTGTGTGTGTGTGTGTGTGTGTGTGTGTGTGTGTGTGTGTGTTGACATTGACAGATGTCAATGGAGAATGGAGATGTCAATGGAGAAATTGACAGAAACTTAGATGGAAGATAGAAAAATAGATAGATGGAGAGAAGCACAGATAGACAGAGATATTTCCCCATCACAGGAAAATTCATTGCTGTCGCATGAAAGAATTAAAGAGATTGGCGTGGACAGAAATGGCGGCATCGGACATCGTGGACCTCACTACACACATCGATGCTGTGAAACTCCATGGACAAGGTGGAGCGAACTGCCCGCTTGCATGAGCAGAGTATGTTGATTGCAGAGTGTCATTGTCTGGTAGGGCAGGACAAGAGGAACTCTATTGCTATTGCTCCACTGCCTCTTCTTACCAGATTGCTTCCTCTCCAGCCCGTTACCTTTCATACTCACCGGGCTTCATCTGTCACTTTTCCCCTCCCCATGACCTTTTATTCTGGTGTCTTCCCCATAACTTTCCAGAACTGAAGAAAGGTCTCGGCCCGATATATCGACTGTTGATTAATTTCATAAATGCTGCTCGACCTGAGTTCCTCCAGCATTTTCTGTGTGTGTGTTTCATTGGATTTCCAGCATCTACAGGAATCCATGTGTTTAAGATATTGAAATGTACATACATTTTGAAAATCGGAAAAAGATGGAGACACATGGATGAGTGAATCCATAAGACCATCAGATATAGGAGCAGAAGTAGGCCATTTGAGCCATCCAGTCTTCTCCACCATTCAACAGTGGGCTGATCAAATTCTTCTAGTCATCTCCACTCCCCTGAATCACCCCATTCCCTTTGATGCCCTGACTAATCAAGAACCTTTCTATCTCTTCCTTAAATACAAGCACTGACTTGGCCTCCATGGCTGCCCGTAGCAACAAATTCCAGAGATTTACCATCCACTGACGAGAGTGATTTGTCCGCATCTCAGTTCTAAATGGACGTCCTCAAATTCTGAAGTCGTGCTCTCTTATTCAAGAATCCCCTACCATGGGAAATTAATTAATCCCCTACCATGCAGACGAATACTGAGGTAGGTGGCGTTGTGGATAATGAAGTAGGTTTTCAATGCTTGCACAGAGATTTAGGCCAGTTATAAGAGTGGGCTGAACGATGACAGATGGAGTTTAATGCTGATAATTGCGAAGTGCTATATTTTGGTAGGGATAATCCAAATAGGACATACGTGGTAAATGGTAGAGCTTTGAAGAATGCAGTAGAACAGAGTGATCTAGGAATAATGGTGCATAGTTCCCTGACGGTGATATCTCATGTGGATAGGGTGGTGAAGAAAGCTTTTGGTATGCTAGCCTTTATAAATCAGAGCATTGAGTAAAGGAGTTGTGATGTAATGTTAAAATTGTACAAGGCATTGGTAAGGCCGAATTCGGAGTATTGTGTACCGTTCTCGTCAACGAATTATAGGAAAGATGTCAACAAAGTAGACAGAGTACTGAGAAGATTTACTAGAATGTTCCCTGGGTTTCAGCACCTAAGATACAGAGAAAGGTTAAACAAGTTAGGTCTTTATTCTTTGGAGCGCAGAAGGTTGAGGGGAACTTGATAGAGGTATTTAAAATTATGAAGGGAATAAATCGACTTGACATGGATAGGGGTTTTCCATTGAGAGTAGGGGAGATTCAAATAAGAGGACATGATTTGAAAAGTTTAAGGGTAACAGTAGGGGAATTTCTTTACTCAGAAAGTGGTAGCTGTGCGGAACACGCTTCCAGTAGAAGTGGTAGAGGCAGGTTCGATATTGACATTTAAAGTTAAATTGGATAGGTATTTGGACAGGAAAGGAATGGAGGGTTATGGGCTGAGTGCGGGTCGGTGGGACTAGGTGAGAGTATGCGTTCGGCACGGACTTGAAGGACGGAGATGGCCTGCTTTCGTGCCGTAATTTTTATAAGGTTTTGGTTATTAACTTTACCATATCTAATCTGTTCAGGACTTTTAACATTCTGAATGCCTCTATGAGACTCCCCCTCATTCTCTTGAACTCCAGAGAATACAGTGCAAGAGCTGTCAGACGCTCCTCATACGGTAACCCTTTCATTCCTGGGATCATTCTCATGAATCTTCTCTGAACCTCTCCAACATCAGTGTATCGTTTCTAAAATAAAGATCCCAAAACTGCACACAATTCTCGAAGTGTTGTCTCCCGAGTGTCTTGTAGAGCCTCAACATCACATTCCTGCTCTTATAGCCTGTACGTCGGGTAATGAATGCCAACATTGCATTTGCTGCCTTCACCACCGACTCAAACTGGAAATTAACTTAAGGGTATCCTGCACAAGGACTCCCAAGTCCATTTGCCTCTCTGTATTTTGAAGAATCTCCCCATCTAAATAATACTCTGCCCGTTTATTTCTTCCACCAGAGTGCATGACCATCCACTTTCCAACTTTATATTTCACTTGCCATTTCTTTGCTCGTTCCCCTAAACTATCTGAGTCTCTCTGCAATCTTTCTGTTTCCTCAACACTACCCGATCCTCCACCTATCTTTGTATCATTGGCAATTTTATCCACAAATCCATTAATACTGTAGTCCAAATCATAGACATACATCGTAAAAAGCAGCGATCCCAAAATTGACCCCTGTGGAACTCCACTGGTAACTGGCAGCCAGTCAGAAAACGATATATTTATTTCCACTCTTCTGCTGACCTAGCAATGTTCAACCACGCCAGTAACTTCCCTGTAATTCCATGACCTCTTATTGCTAAGCGGCCTCATGTGCAGCACCTTGTCAAAGGATTTCTGAAAATCCATGTACACTATATCTATTTCATGTCCTTTGTCTACCTGGCTTGTAATATCCTGGAAAAATTGCAGTAGGTTTCTCAGGCAGGGTTTTCCTTTCAGGAATCCATGCTGGCTTTGGCATCTCTTGTCATGTGTCTCAGATACTCCATAATCTCATCCCTAAAAATCGCTTCCAACAACTTCCCAACCACTGATGCCAGGCTAACAGGACTATAGGTTCCTTTCTTCTGCCTCCCTCTCTTCTGAAATTGCGGATAACATTTGCAATTTACCAGTCATCCGGTACAATGCCAGAATCTGTCGTTTCTTGAAAGATCATCGTTAAGGCCTCTGCAGTCTCTCCAGTTACATCCTTCAGAACCTGAGGGAGCATTCCATCACGTCCAGGGGATTTATCTACACTCAGACCATTATCTTCCTCAGCAGCTTCTCAGTCGTAATTGTTACTGCACAGACTTCACTTCCCTAATACTCTTGAATATCTGATATACTGTAGAAATCTTCCACTGTGAAGACTGATGCAAACTGCTCAATCAGTTCCACTGCCATCTCTGCATTTCTCATTACAATATCTCCAGCATCATTCTGTATTGGTCCTATATCTACCCTTGACTCTCTTTTACCTTTTATATACTTAAAAAAAGCTTTCAGTATCCTCTTTGATATTAGTCCCATGCTTCCTCGCATCATTCATCAGTTCTTTCTGAATGACCTTCCTGGATGTCTTCTGCAAGTTTTTAAAAGCCTCCAATCCTCTATCTTCCCACTAGCTCTGGCTTCCTTGTACACCGTCTTTTGTTTTTACTTTGGCTCTGACTTCACTTGTCAGCCTTGCTCTTTTCAACTTTTTGGGTGATTTTCACTAACTTCAAAGGACTGTGTCTTAGACAGCTGGGTTGGTGCAATTCACCTCTCAAGTCTAATAGCGGAGTAAGGAGTGAATCTTCGATGGAGCAAAATCAGAAACCAAAGAGTTGCCAGCCTGAGTCATGGCTTTCTGGCTCAAGAAAGAGATGGGGCCTGGAGTTTACAAAGAGGAGGAAGACGAGGAATCAGACCAACAGGATGTGGCTACAAATGATAGATCAGAAACATTTAGAAACTGGTTGATTGAAAAAAAAGGTGGTTTATTTCTGCAAAATACTGGTGGAACTCAACAAATCAGGAAGCAAATGTGGAGAGGAATAAATAGACAACATTTTGGACAAGTCCCTTCAGCATGCCTGGACTATGCTTAGCTGCTGCACGAATTGCAGATTTCCTCCTGCATTTTATGTGTATGTGTCTACATTTCCAGCAACAGCAGAATGTCTTGTGTTTCATATCTGCATTTTTAAGAAGGTTGTACTTTGGCATTAAACACGCGGAAAGTTTGCTGATATTAATTGTATTCTTTATGGGAGCTGTTTTCTGTGTTAAAAGAGCTGCTGAGTTTTCTACACCAAAAAAAAATGATATGGACATGTAACTTGTGTCTGCAGAAACTTTTAATGGCACCGTGATTACCCAGAAAGCGCTGCGATAATAAATTCGCCGGCTCTGAAGCCCCGATTAAATGCGCAGGCGTCAAAGATGCGAATGTTGCGCATGCGCAGTTCACAAAAGGCCTCGGGAACTCGGCGCAGGTAAGAACAATTCTCCGGTTCAGCCTTAAAAACACCAACTGAGGGACAATTGTAGTGAGTCTAGTCACTCTGACCCTTATTCCCGGCACAGTCCTGCTCTCGTCCCTCTTTCTCAGCCCCACGAGCCGTACACGGGTCCCGGGGAGCTTCCGGCTGATGAGGGAATGGGAACCGATGGATCTCTCAGACAGAGCTCCAGCTATCTGAATGTGAGGATTGGGAACTCGGAGATAGGGCACAACAATCTTTTACATCAGCTGTTGATAAAATCACATTTGTTTTACCTCCAATCCCAAACAGGAGAAAATCTGCAGATGCTCGAAATCCAAGCAACACGCACAAAATGCCGGAGGAACTCAGCATTAGTACTCTTTTCCATAGATGATGCCAGGCCTGCTGAGTTCCTCCGGCATTTTGTGTGTGTTGCTTTGTTCCACCTCCTCCTGGTCTGAACTTTTCTACCCGTGAGAACATGTTTTGACTCATTCTCTCTGGGAAGGTAATTATATCAAACAGCTTTTTGCCCTTCATCACAAATGTGCCAGATGTCTCCAATGAGACAGTCTACTCCCCTTCCCTTCAGATTCATAGGCATTGCCATCAATGAGTTCACCTAGGGGAGGGTTCCGGGAAATATTTATGTACAATACATAAACTGGTATTATCTGTGTCTATTGTGGAGATGCAAAAGTTGCTGGAGAATTTACAAGTGGGAAAAAGTGGAGTGATACATGGAAATGTTACTTTTTGAAGTGTAATTTGTCCATATGTGGACAAAGTGCAAAAGCTCTGGTGAGAAAATCCTTCATTACCTGTTACAGGCCTGTTACATAGGTTGTGTGACAGTGCAGCTGAACTTGATTAGACCCAGAGGAGATTAAACTTGTTACCGACAGTGATTTGCTAGCTGTTAAAATGAATACCTCTCTATATGAAATTCACTGTGCACATGTTGACACTGGATTAACAAAAATGCACAATACAGGCTTCATGTGCACACTGGTCATTACAAGTTAGAGGGGACATTGGTGGGAAGGTGGGGAGACCTCCAGTGTCCCTGACACCCTCACCTACAAGATGCACATCCAGCTGCAGCTTGTAACCCTGCACTTAAGGAGTTGGAGCCGGAAATGGATGAATTCCGGATCATCCAGGAATTGGAGGAGGTGATAAATATGACATTAAGAGAGGTGATACATCCAAGGTGCAGGACACAGGAAACTGGGTGAGAGTCAGGAAGGGAAATGAGGTTAAACAGCCCTCACAGAGTACGCTGGTGGTCAACCCCACAACAACAGGTAGACCACTTTAGAAACTGTTTGGGGGGGGGGGGGGTGGATTACCTGGCAGAGGTAATTCAAAGGGTTGATAGTGGATTCGTTAGTTAGGGGAACAGAACAAGAAGGGGACTAATATCCTTGTGGTAAGGCTTACTACAGCTAGTGTCGGGGGGTGGGGATGATGTGTTTAAAATAAGTTGTAGGGGGAATGGGAGCCAGAATGAGAGAGCAGATAGTGGAAAGGGTAAATTGAATTGATTTTATTACATACATTCTTCATATACATGAGAAGTAGAAATCTTTTGGTTACTTCTCCATCTAAATGTGCAATCTGTAATTCATATAAATAGTTTGCACGTAGGACAGTTTATATAACATAGAAATCAATTAATCAGTCTGATGGCCTGGTGGAAGATGATGTCCTGGAGCCTGCTGGTCCTTTTGCTGTGGTACCGTTTCCTGGATGGTAGCAGCAGGAACAGTTTGTGGTTGTGGTGAATTGGGTCCTCAATATCCTTTGGGCCCTTCTTCGTCTGTACAGCTGTTCACCCTCTCAACAGCAAAGGGGATTACCCTGTCTCCATTCCTTCTGTAATCCACAACTAGCTCTTTTATTTTTGCAACATTGAGGAAGAGGTTGTTTTCTTGACACCAGACAGATGTTGTTCAGACCTGTTAGTTTGTAAAAGCTTCCCAATATTTTTCGCTCTATTATATACCCTCTCTTTGGCTTTCATGTTGGCTTTGGCTTCTCATTTCAGCCATTGTTCTGTCCTCCTGCCATTCTAATGCTTCATTGGGATGCATCTACCATGCACCTCCCGAATTGTTCCCGGAAACTCCAGCCATTGCTGCTCCATCGACATTCCTACCAGTTTCCCCTTCCAATTAATTTTGTCCAGCTTCTCTGTCATAGAAACCTGGAGAAGTTCAGTGCAGAAACAGACCATATGTCCCATCTAGACAATGCTGAAAACATTTAAGCTGTCTGATGCAATGACCTGCACTGGGATGATAGCCCCCCACACCCCTACCATCCAGGTTCCTATCCAAACTTCTCTTAAATAGTGAAATCGAGCTCACTTGCACCAGTGTGCTGACATCCCATTCCACACTCTCACAATTGATTCGGTGAAGAGGTTTTCCACATGTTCCCATTAAATTTTCACCTTCCCCACTCACCCATCACCTCTGGTTGTCGTCCCACCCAACCTCAGTGGAAAAAACCTCCTTGCATTTACCCTATCTGTACCCTCATTATTTTGCATACTTCCAACAAATCCTCAAAACAATGTATAGTTTGTTTGTTTATGCTTAGAGCCTTGTTTAGTTGAATAAGATGATGAGGGCCATTGATTGTGTGGATAGTCAGAGGCTTTTCCCAGGGCTGAAATGGCATAGTTTTAAGGAGCTTGGAAATAGATACCGAGGGAAAGTCAGGGGTAAGTCTTTACACAGAGAGTGGTGGGTGTGTGGAATGCACTGCCAGCAGCAGTGGTCGAGGCAGATACAGTAGGGTCTTTTAACATCCTCTTAGACAGGTACATGGAGCATAGAAAAATAGAGGGCTATGCGCTAGGGAAACTCTCGGCAGTTTCTAGAGTAAATTACGTCATTGGCATAACATTGTGGGCTGAATGGCTTGGAATATGCTGTGGATTTCAATGTTTTATGTTGAACAGTGAAATAACTTTGGCTATCTTACAATCCTCTGATAACCATCCCCCGTTCACCAAGGATGATTTGGTTATCTCTGCTAGGGGCCCGGCAACTTCTGCACTTGAGTCCTGTAGGGTCCGAGGGAGCACCATGTGATGTCTTTTTCCACACTCCCATAGACCCTGTGTCCATCTCCTGAGTAAATAGAGATGAAAAAATATTCAACATCTCCCCATCTGCTTTGGTTCCACATGTCGATTGCCATTCTGGTCTTCCAGAGGACCAACTTTGCGCCTTGAAATACTTTTGCTCTTAATCTATCTCCAGAATCCCTGAGGATTATCCTTCATTTTTTCTGCAATGGCAACCTCATGCCTTCTTTTAGCCATCCTGATTTATTTCTTATTTGTTCTCTTGCATTGCTTATACTCCATAAGAACCTACCTGCCTATCCCTGTTATATAACTCCGTTTTGTGCTTCACCAGGGTCTCAATATTTCTTGAAATCCAAGGTTCTCTACAGTTTCTATCTGTACCTTTTATTCTAAGAAGCACATACCCGCTTTGTACTTTCAAAATTTCACTCCGAAGGCCCCCCACTTACCAAGCACACCTTTGCCATAAAGCAGCCTGTCCCGGTCCACAGGTGCCAGATACTGGTGTCAGAATTCCAGTTGTTGATCCGTCCCTGAACACATCAGCCTTTCCTACGATGCACCTTGTATTGAAATATACAGTGTTCAGCATATTTACTTTATTCATGTTCAACTTTATTCATTCCTGACTTTGTCTGAGGTCTGAACAACATCTGTATCCAGAACCCCTCCAGTATCTGTTCTGTTATTCAGGCTCCCATTCCCCCTGCAACTTTAGTTTAAACACTCCCCTTACCCCCATCTCCCACCATGCAGCTCTGTCACCCCTTTGGCTTTCTTCTCCCAGATCAATAAAAAGGAAGTGCATACCAGGTACAGACAGATAGGAACAAATGGGCTACTTATGAAATTCAGGAAATTCAACTGAACACTTATGAAAGAAATAAAAGAAGGCATGAGATTGACCCTTCAGAGAAGCTGAAGGGAAATCCTCAGGGATTCTGCAGATATGCAGATAAGACCAAAAAGATTGCAAGAGAAAAAAATTAATCCTATAGAAGATCAGAATGGTAATCCATATGAGGAGACAAAATATATGGGGGAGATTTAATTTTTTTTTGCATCCGTATTTACTCAGGAGATGGTCACAGTGTATAGAAGTGAGGCAAAGCAGCATCAACTTCATGGACCCTGTACAGATTACAGAGGTAGAGATGTTTGTTGTCCGAAGGCAAATTAGCATGGCTAAATCCCCAGGGTCTGACAAGTTGTTCCCTGGGACTCCGTGGAGGACGTGCAGAAATTGTCGGGCCCCAAGCACAGATATTTAAATCATCATCAGTGACAGATGAGGTACTGGAGGATTGCAGGACAGCCAATGTTGTTCCGCTGTTCAAGAAAGGCTCTAAAAATAAACAAGGAAATTGTACGTTGGTGAGCTTGACATCAGTAATAGGAAAGTTATTGGAACGTATGCACAGGAACCAGATATATAAGTATTTGGATAGAAGTGGACTGATTAAGGATAGGCAGCATGGGGTTGTGCATCGTAGGTCATGTCTAACCAATCTTATACAGTCTCTCGAGGAAGTTATTAGGAAAGTGGATGAAAACAAGGCACTGTATGTGGTCTACATGAACTTTAGCAAGGCACGTGACGAAGTCTCATATGGGAGGTGGATCAAGAAGGTTCAGTCACTCAGTATTCAAGATGAGTTAGTAAACTAAATGAGACACTGTCTTTGGGAGAAGCCAGGGTGTGGTTGCAGATGGTTGCCTGTCTGACCAGAGGCCTGTGACTAGTGATTGCCACAGGGATCAGTGCTGGATCTGTTGTTGTTTGTCATCTATATCAGTAATCTGGATGATAACATGGTTAACTGAATCAGCAAATTTGTGGATGACACCAAGTCTGGAGGTGTAGTGGACAGCGAGGAAGACTGTCATGGCTTGCCGTGTGATCTGGACTAGCTGGAAAAATGGGTTGAGAAACGGAAAATGGAATTTAATGGAGACAAGAGGGATGTGTTGTATTTGGTAGGACCTATGTCTGACACAGTGACTGGTCGGGCTCTGAGGAGTGCTCGAGACAAAAGTGATTTGTGAATACAGGCCCATAACTCACTGAAAATGGTGTCACAGATCAATGGGAATAGAAAGAAAGATTTTGCCACATTGGCCTTCATAAACCAATTGTCATTGGTGAGGCCAAATTTAGAGTATTGTGTGCAGTTTTGGTCACCAATCTACAGGAAGGTGTAAAAGAGGTCGAGAGAAAATTCAGAAGGATGTTTCCATGTCTGGAGGACTTGGGTTATAAGGAGCGATTAAACAGGTCTGTGCTTTATTCCTTGAAACGGAGAAGATTGAGGGGAGATTTGATAAAAGTATACCAAAATTATGAGGGGTATAGATAGGGTAAATACAAGCTGGCTTTTACCACTGAGATGGGGTGGGACTTCAACTAGAGGCCATAGGTTAAGGGTGAAAGGTGAAACGTTAAGGAGAACACGATGAGAAACTCCTTCACACAGTTGGTCATCTGGGTGTGGAACGAGCCAACAACCCAACTGGTACATGCAAGCTCGATTTAAACATTTAAGAGGTTTGTATAGGTACCTGGATGGTAGGTGTATGGGAGTCGACAGTTTAAATAGTTCTACACAAACTGGATGGGCCAAGAAGTCTGTTTCTGTGTTGTACATTTCTATGACTGTGACAAGAACCTGAAATAAGGAATCAGAGCAAATATTAGTATTTTAACAACTGTGCAGAACAACTATGCATCTGTGTAGGAGATATTTACATGGCGTTAAAACTGTGGCACTTTAGATTAACAGTACATAAAAGAAAATCCCAGCTGCACGTTAACAACGGTATTTGTGTGAGTGTTTAATTTACTGTGGGGCCAGGCCCCCATGCAGCTCAGTGGGAACAGGGAATAATACCAACGGAGAAAGTCGAACTGAGCCAGGTCACAGATTGGAGATGACAGAAATGCCCCATTCTCATAGAGACAGGAAGGGCATCAGAGAGTTTGATGGTCATTCCAGATACCAGCTCTGTGCCCAGTTAGAAGATGATTTCTCTCTCCAGCTTGGGTTGCACCTCACTGTAACAGTGTGATTATCAGATCACACCTTGGCAACACAAGTGATCTCATTTGAAATGTTCTTCACCCATTGATGGATTTTGTAAATCTTTTTTACAGGTTAAAAATGACAAGGAATTTGTTAATGGAAATTCAAACACAACACACCAGTTTTGTCTAGATATTTAAGAAGTGCAACAAGGGATTCAATCAACAATCCTTCCTGCTCAGACTGTGGGGAGGAATTCACTCAGTCATCTAACCAACTGGCACGCCTGTTATTTTACACGGGGGAGTGGCCATTCACCTGCTCAGACAGTGGGAACACTGGGACAAGGCCATTCACCTGTTCTGTGGGTGAGAAGGGATTCAGTCGGTCATCCCACCTGTGGACACACCAGTCAGTTCACACTGGGCAGAGGCTGGTCATCTGCTGAATTTGTGGGGAAGGATTCTCTCGGTCATCTGACCTAATGGCTCATCAGCGAGTTGACACCAGGGAGCAGCCGTTCACCTGCTTGGACTACGGGAAGAGATTCACTGAATCATCTAAGTTGAAGGTACATCAACGAGTTCATACTGGGGAGAGGCCATTCACCTGCTCAGACTGCGGAAAGGGATTCACTCGGTCATCTCACCTACTGCTACATCGGTTAGTTCACACTGCAGAGAGGGATTTCACCTGCTCAGATTGTGGGAAGAGATTCACTCACTCTTCCACCCTACAGAGACACCAGTCAGTTCACACCAGGGAGAGGCCGTTCACCTGCTCAGTCTGTGGGAAGAGATTCACACAGTCATCACACCTACAGAGACACCAGCAAGTTCACACTGGGGAGAAGCCTTTCACCTGCTCAGACTGTGGGAAGAGATTCACACAGTCATCCACCCTACAGAGACACCAGTCAGTTCACTCTGGGGAGTGACGGTTCACCTGCTCAGAATGTGGGAAGGGATTCACACAGTTATCCAAACAACTGGCACACCAGTCAGTTCACAGTGGGGAGTGGCCATTCACCTGCTCAGACTGTGGGAAGGGATTCACTCGGTCATCTGATCTGCTGACACACGGGCGAGTTCACACCGGGGAGAGGCCATTCACCTGCTGTGAATGTGGGAAGGGATTCGCTCGGTCATCTGATCTACAGATACACCAGCGAGTTCACACTGGGGAGAGACCATTCACCTGCTCAGTCTGTGGGAAGGGGTTCCATCAATCATCCAACCTTCATAGACACCAGCGAGTTCACACTGGGGTGAAGCCGTTCATCTGCTGTGAATGTGGGAAGGGATTCACTCGGTCATCCTCACTACTAGCACATCAGCGAGTTCACAGTGGGTAGAGACCGTTCACCTGCTGTGAATGTGGGAAGGGATTCACTCAGTCATCCTCACTACTAGCACATCAGCGAGTTCACAGTGGGTAGAGACCGTTCACCTGCTCAGAACATGGGAAGGGATTCACTCAGTCATCCAATCACTTCGGGTAAAGGCCGATCACCTGCTGAGACATTGGGAAGTGTTTTCTCAGCCATCTCCATCAAATGTGCATCATTGGGTTCACACTGGGGAGAGGCAGTTTACCTGCTGTGAATGTGAGAAGGGATTCACTCAGTAATCTAACCTTGTGACACACTACTGGGTTCACACTGGGGAGAAAGTTTCAATAAGCTGCATGCTGGACATTTGTCCATCACTGTGGCAGAATGCAATTTCGAGAGTGACTGTCGGTGCTGAACTCTGCAATTATTGCTGCTATTCACCACACACAGTTCTGCACCCTGGTCACTGGGCATGGGAGGAGTTTCTTCTGCTGCACATTCACCTTTAATGGAACTGGATCTGAGACAAATAAATCAATTCTATTTTAAACTCTGTCTCTGGTACTTAGTGCATTTATAACACGCCTAGTGTACAGTAGAGAATAAACTCAGGCCAGCTGGACCCTGCCAGTTATTCATTTCCATGACAGTCTATTTAAATCCGGCCCCCCCTGTTGCTCATCTCTCACTCTCCCTCTGGTGATGGGTTCCAAACAGTCATCATCTGTGGGTGAAAACGTTTCCCTTGAATTTTCTGCAGACTGAAGAAGTCGAGCTGATTACAGTTCTGTCTGAGATGTTCTTCACCCCTCAAATCTCTGGGCTGAGGAAGAATGATATTGGTTGTTAATCTCCATAATCACGACTAATTTCCACATTATGGGTCATTTTCCCTGCTGCTAAAGGGTTTTTAGAGAACATCACTGTCCTCTAAAGGCCGAAAACAGAATGGGAAACCATCAGTTGGATGTTTAACTGAGCAGGGTCAGATACCAGAGGTGGGTCTGCACAGGGCAGAATTTGGGGCTCTGGACGATGGTCGGGTTAAGAACTTATGATGAGGAGAAGGGAATCAGCAGCGGGGTGTGGCAACAAATGTCAGAGTAGCAACATTTGGAAGCTGATTGACAGAGACAATCATTCGATTGACTGATGACACAAACAATGCCTGTGGTGAGGTTCTCCACTGGTTGAGGTACATGTGTGTTGGGAATGGTTTTATCCATTGAGGGACTTGTTCCTGCTTGTTTATCCAGTAATATTATATCCAGATGGTTATCATGGATTATCCTCTCTGAAATAATGTATTGATTATCATATAATTTGTACAAACGTTTGTAAGATCTTGACTCTAAAACTGGGTCAGGCTTGAATTCATGGTGCCTTTATTAAGTTATGGTGGGCATTGATGAGTTTGTATTTTAAAGCAAGATTTTGATGAATGATATTTGCCACTTGATTGTACCTTTGTAGGTAATCAGATTGAGTTAAACTGCTGCGGGATCCTGGATTGTGTTGGATTGTGTCTGGTTTCTCTTGGCATTTTCTGCACTTACTGCCTTGTTTGTTTGTATGTCATGTATTTTTGTTTTTTTTTTTCCTTTTGTTAACCACCTTGCCCTGTATTTCTGCAAGAAACCCTTGGGTTTCTGTGACGAGGTCTCCAACTCTCAGTCAGGTGCATGGTGCTTCCTTGTCACCATCTCATCTGCTCAGATCGTTGAGATGTCTCCCATGGAGGGTCATACTCATTCCACAGTTTAATGTTTTCTTCCAGAGTGATGATTTATTTTTTTCTGATTTGGCATCTCATTGAAGTTTTCTGGTCTGTATTTCTTATCATGATTGCATATACACACATGGAGTGCTAAATCCTGTTCATTTTTGATGAAAGTATATACTTAGAAGTTTTACCTGACTGTTGTCTGATTTTTTTCATGTGTGTTTTTCTTCTTCCTCCTTGTGTCCAAGGTAGCGTTAACCTAAATGTGTCACTCCTGATGAAGGGGTTCAGCCTGAATCATTGTCACTACCTCCTCCCATAGATGTTGTCTGGCCTGCTGAGTTCTGCCAGCATTTTGTGCTTTTATTTATTTCCAGCATCCGCAGATTCACTGGTGTCTGAGTGTGAATAGACTTTTCTAAAGTTCTTATTTATCTTTGTAAACTCTACTGATTGAAAATGGGCCAAGATGTTTTTATTAAAAAATGTCAGTGTCAGTATTGATGAAAGTGTTTATTACCTTTGTTGTATTTGTTAACTATTGAGCTCTGTTTGCCAAGATTTTTAAAACTTGAACTAAATTCTGTCAAAGGCTTTCTCTATTTCGCACTACTTGCTTGTTGATATTCCAGATACGTGGGTATCAAGAGTCTCGATAAACTGTCTTGGCCCAAAATGTTGATTCCCATCCATAGATGTTGCCTGACATGCTGAGTTCCTCCAACACTTTGTGTGTAGTTCTCTAGATTTCTAGCATCTGCAGGTCGTCTTGTTTCACAGATAATTACGTTTCTTGAAAGAGCAAGCTGGTAGTGGGGTTGTGTGGCTGTGTTGGTAAAATTTAATATTGGCATAGGGTTGGAAGGTGTAGAATCTGTGGGTAGAATAAAGGAACTGGAAACGTAAAAAAAATATCCCTGATGGGAATTGTATAGAGACCAAACAGTAGTAAGGATGTGGTCCACAAGTTACAATGGGAGATAGAAAATGTGTGCCAAAAGGGCAACGTTACAACAGGGGCTGTCATGCAAGTGATAAGGAAAGTTAGGATGGTGTTGGTCTCAAGAGGAGGATCTCCCAGAATGCCTATAGGATGCTTTTTTAGAACAGCTCATGGTTGAGCCCACTTGGGGATCAGTTATTCTGGATTGGGTGTTGTCATGATCCAGAAATTATTAGGTCACTTAAGTTCAAAGAACACTAAGGGGCAAG